>NC_056726.1:151899073-151964073 GCF_019279795.1 Protopterus annectens
AAATAGACAGTATCAACTCCAAGATCGCACTACACAGAACAAAACAACAAACATACCATTCCGCACTTCATGACTGCCTGTTTAAATTGTAAAAAACTATCCTCAACCTTCTCTTACAAACACTATTTCACTGTTAAAACATTACACATTACTATATATCTCTGCAAAATTAGCCAGAGTTTCATAGGTAACCTCAGTCATGTTCCCTTCTTACTTGCTACACTACAACATAACACATCTTAGTGTAGTGTAGAGGGATCTCGGAGTTGATATATGTAACAGCAGGGTGTGTATGGGGGCTTGTCCCCCTGCTTATAGTTGAAGAACTGTAATATTGTTTGTTTTTTATTTATTTATGTATGTATTTGTGCTGGAATACAGCACATGCTGATTTCCTATGTATTTTCAGTGTTATGGGATTCAATGTTTTGAATTTTCAGTGTTTTGAATTATCAAGATTTTGGTCTCACTGTTTTGAATTTCATTGTTATGGGCTTTCAATGTTCTAAAGTGAATATATATATGTGTGTGTGTGTGTGTGTGTGTGTGTGTGTGTGTGTGTGTGTGTGTGTGTGTGTGTGTGTGTGTGTGTGCGTGTGTGTGTGTGTGTAGATGGATAGATATAGATATAGATATAGATATAGATATAGATATAGATATATAGATATGCATATAGTGGTCTACTTCACTTGGCCTAAAACCCATTTGACTGACACCCATTTGACTGACACCCAATTGACCTAAATTTCATTTGACCTAAAACTCATTTGACTGACTCCCATTTCACCGACATTTAAGACATAGACTTGTTGTGGGTTTTCCTTCACCTGTGACTTGCTTGTGATAATATGAATTACTGTAACTTATAGTGCTGATTGTTAGAATTCTGATACTCATGTAGGAAGTAGTGTTGTAGTGTTTCTAAATATGGGTTTTTCTATTTACATTTTTATGGGAAGTATCTAAAGTAATTTGGCAAATCTTTTGTGCATTCCCAGTAGTAGTGGCAACGTGTAGAGTACTGTAAGGCAAGTTAAAGGTATATGCCCTTTTCCCCACTGTAGTGCGATCCTGGAGTTAATATATATAATTAGGGGATGTGGGGGGGCATAGCCCCCTCATTAGAGGGTGTGGGGGGGCATAAACTTCCAACTAGTTTGGTTATACATTGCCCCGTTTCTGTTAAGAGGGATAGTAAGTAGTTTTTAAGTTCTGGAAAGGGTCAGTTTTTGGTGTTCTAAGTGTGCTTGTCTATGGTTTAAGATTAAGTATGTTGAAATTCAGCACTGTAAGCTGTCAGTGAAATGGGAGTCAGTCAAATGAGTTGTCAATCAAATGAAATTTAGGTCAATTGGGTGTTGGTCAAATGGGAGTCGGTCAAATGAGTTTTAGGTCAAGTGAAGTAGACCCAGATATGGGTATAGATATATATAGATATACTATATACACATACATGGTTTACCTTCAAAATATCGCATCCCAGTTCATCGACCCTGAAAACGTCATAACCAAAATGTCATAAGTGCAGAAGCACAACCTCTTGGATCATCATATTTCCTGTGCATGAAAGTAATCACTTGGCCACCAATGAAAAAACACAAATGGTAGCAAATTACACTCATTGAAGTGGGGGGCTTTGCCCACCACACTCCCCATGTTTGGTGTAGCAATAGTCAGGACTGAACACATCTTAGTTAGAATTTCTGATCCAGAAAACAATAGGACAATGAGGCAATAGTGATTTGGTACCAATAAGGGGTCTCATTTACGATAAAAATCAAGACATATCCTATTCCTGATTTCCAGGATACAGCTTTTCTTAATGAAGTGGCTTATTAAAATATAGACTGGTTATTTGATAAAACGCTCAGATAATTTTAGAAGTTCATGAAGAAGGTTGTCAAAGGCAACTGCTCCCAGTTTAAATTTATGCAAAAGCTTATATACCAAGTCTACCGAAAAAATGGGTATAATGAAGACACAATAAACATGAACAGTGAAATCATGGAAGTCAGCAGATTGACCATGAAGACGATTATTGTTCTGGAAGCATGAAATCATTTAAAAAATAAACTACCATTCTCCCTGCTGCTGGTTTGAAAGTAGAGGAAATGGATGAACTTTGATTAGGTTTCAATGGCTGGTCAATGCTGTTGCTAAACATTTACTTATTTATTTGACATTTGTTAATCGGGTTAGTCCGACTGGGCAGGTAGCTCTTTTCAGAGGAAGACCGAGGAGAAAAGCTCCAGAATAGTACCAGTTACAAAAATAATCATATGGCAGTTTAGAACTAAACTAATAATTATAAAATTGCAATATGTTTAAGAGTAAGATGAAAAATTATGCTAGAAATGGTCAATAAATTGAACATCATAGAGTATATATGTATCAATAACTTTCACACTGCTATTCCTGATGCCAAAATCATTCAATACGCAGACAACTCAACCTTAGTCTGCTCTGCCTCAAACCTCTCTGAATTGCTGACCAAAACCCAAACTGCGTTTTCTACAACTGAAAACCGGATGCGCCAAAACCACCTCTCTCTCAATGCAAATAAATCAAAAATTCTACTATTCCCTCCCACAAAAACATATTCCTATGACAAAAATGCTTTCAAAGTCCTTGGTCAAACCAACTCACCTATAGGAGTGGTTCCTTCCGCTAAACTACTTGGCATTACTATTGATGAACAGCTCAAATTTGATATCCATATTCAACAAAATATTAAGAAAACCCACCAAAAGCTAGGTATGCTGTACAGGGATAATCACTTTCTCTCCTACTATACTAGGCATACTCTGGCTACTACTTAAATACTTCCTTCCTTATTATATGGAGCCCCTCTCTTAACTAACCTGTCCTCCTCTATCACCACCAAACTAGAACATCCGCTACAATAAAATATCTAAATTTGCCACTAAATCCAAAACTTCTACCCATCATTGCCTTACCCTATGATCCCTATATTGGCTTGAACTCCCAAACTACTTAGACTTCCTCCACCTCACCACTGCACACAGACTTGTATTTTACCCAACAAAATGTCCAGCTCTAACAAATATCCTTCTCCCTTACACCCCCAACAGAACTCTCAGATTAGAACATCAAAACCTAGTTGCTATCCACAAACCCAAACTTCCAGCTGGCCAACTTCTCCTCTCTGTCTCACTAGGCAAAAAATGGAATTCTCCCTCTAAGAGCCATACCAAACTCAGAAAATGTGAAAACTCAGCTTTTCGACCACCTGTCCACAAAATGGAAATGCACCTACCTTCAACTCACCTAATCATTCCAAATATATTGTGTCCAGGGGATTCTCTCTCAGGTTCCTAAATTCTCTATAATCCCCCACAGCTAATTTCCTATGAGTGTATCTAAGATCTCTTCATCTCTTATAGCTACTTATCACACAACTCAACTTTGTAAATATTGTAAATATTGTAAATATTGTAAATAGCTTCATACTTTAAAAGTGTGCATGTAAAGTGCATCCACATTTACTTAAATGTACATATATCTAAACTGTTTTCACACCAAATACATGAGTGTTTGCTCAAATGAAACTGTATAACCCATAAGATCACCCGCAATGAATTTTGTTGACTATGCGCGTCATTGAATGTACTTATTTGTAACTGTATTATATAAAATAAGTTTTACACTTTGTGTCTTTGCAATCTCAACTGTATAATGTATCTTGGAGCTTTTCTCCCTGGGCCTCCACTGAAAATGGGTCATTTTGGCCCAGTGGACTTCCCCCCGTAATCAAACTGGAAATAGATAAATTATATATATATATATATATATATATATACATATATATATATATATATATGTATACACACAATAGTAAGCAGAATATAGAAAACTTTGACAAGTTTGGAAGACAGAAAGAACAAATATATTGTAAATATTAAAAATATATAGGAGATAAACCCAAGGTGAAAGACAATTTTTTGAAGCAGAGGCAGAGAGATGAGACAGAAATGGTTGCTGCAGTAGAATTACAGGAGGAGAGGTGTATTAACCTGGGTCATTGCATAAGCATGTCCATGATATACAGAGAGTATCTTTTAGAGTTATTAACGAGTGCATCAGGTCCCAGTCAGTTGAGGTGTTCCTATCTCACCTGACCCTGAAAGGCTTGTAAAAGCATATAGGGTCATTCCAGGAATAACAACAAGTACGGAAGACTTTCCCCACCATGGAACTTGTTTTAATAAAGTGTTCCTACCTCATGTCCCCCTGAAAGGCTTGGAAAAGCATATAGGGTCATTCCGGGAATAACAACATGTACGGAAGACTTTCCTCACCACGGAACTTGTTTTAATAAGGTGTTCCTATCTTACGTCCCCCTGAAAGGCTTGTAAAGGCATATAGGGTCATTCCGGGAATAACAACAAGTACGGAAGACTTTCCCCACCACAAAACTTGTTTTAATAAGGTGTTCCTACCTCACCTCCCCCTGAAAGGCTTGTAAAAGCAGATAGGGTCATTCCGGGAATAACAACATGTACGGAAGACTTTCCCAACCACGGAACTTGTTTTAATAAGGTGTTCCTACCTCACCTCCCCCTGAAAGGCTTGTAAAAGCATATAGGGTCATTCTGGGAATAACAGCAAGTATGGAAGACTTTCCCCACCTCGGAACTTGTTTTAATAAGGTGTTCCTACCTCCCCTCCCCCTGAAAGGCATGTAAAAGCATATAGAGTCATTCTGGGAATAACAACAAGTACAGAAGACTTTCCCCACCATGGAACTTGTTTTAATAAAGTCAATATCCACTAAAATACCTTGCCACCTGTAAAGCTAACAAACTGGGTCCAAAAAAGCACTGGTGAATGTCCCCCTAACTCCTGCTTGTAATCTGTTTATGGTGATAAGCATTAGTTTGGAAGGGTTAGACTTTCCTGTAGCCTTCTTTCTTCCCCAATTAAAGTATAATCAGCATGCTTTTTACTATTCAATGAGACGAGCATAGTGTGCTCTGCACCTCCAAACAGTACATTTCTCAATAATCTAAGTGAAACAACCATGCTACAAAAGGGAATTAGAAAACGGGCTCTTTGCATTGTAAATTGAGAAGCAGGCAGGGAACTGTGTAGTTTTTAACAGCAGGGCCTAGGAACAGAGTATTGGGCAAATAAAAAGAAACAAAAAAGCATGCTTGTAACTCATACCTGCACATGCTGTCTCTAGGCATCTGCTTTACTGGTTTAGCCCTGCTTCACTCACTCCGTGCCCCACCCTGCCCCCATATCCCACCTGCCTCTGGTAGTACCACATTTATAGTACCACTGGTATGCCCTCTTAATTAGCTTACCAACTACATGTGCTCCTAGAACCCAACAAACTCCTAGCACAATAATACACCCTCTATCCACCCAACTATCCATATTAACCCACCCATAGCTAGTCTATTCTCTCTAATCTTTTTTCCACCACATACACTCAATACAGACCCTACCCTAGCAATTTACTATGACTATGCTAAAACAATAATGCTGCTACCCTTAGTACCCCTGCTATTCATTCCTTATCACCTAAGCTCCTATGAATATGTGCAGCATCTTGAAATCCAATACCCAAACTCTCAGACACCAACCCAGCATTTAATAAGTTTATCCACCACATAACCACCCCCTCTCCTAATCCCTCACCCCCCCAGTTAGCATTACCCAACTATATACTGTTACATTAGCTTAAAAACCAAAAGCTACGAAAAAATCATAAACAAATTTTTAAGACTCATAAGCAACTTAAAAATTAATCTTATGAAGGATGGAGACATCCGCCCCAATCCTGGCCCATCCACAACAGTAGACCCAAGCACACCATCTAACAACCTAAGGTGTACTACCCAGATTGATAGACTTCCAAACTCATTTCTGGTTTGTCATCTCAACATCAGAAGCCTAAACAACAAGATCCATAGTCTACATGGACTCGTAGCTGTTCAATCCCCTGATATCCCCTGCCTCACAGAAACTTGGCTAAAACCAATAACCAAAGATAACAAAATACCCTGCCCCCCAGTACAACATCCTTAGACTGGACTGGATCTCCTGGAAAGGTGGCGAGGTAGCTGTACTATACAAGTCTACCCTAACAATAACAATTGATACCCAACAGCCACCCCAGTTTGGCAATGCAGAAATTCTCATCACCAAACTAATAATAAACAAAAAATAAATGCAGATACATTGTCTGCATTTATATTCCACCTGGCAAGAATGATAATACTCTAGAAAATATCTTACATTGGCTAGCTTCTAACTACTCCCAGGAAACCATTGTCTTGGGGGACTTTAACATTGATTGGAACACCTGTTCCTCTGAAACTCTCTGCACTCATTGAAACCTACACGGGTTTACTCAGATCATTGCCACCCCCACCAGATTTAGCAAAAATAGAGTAAAGGATAGTATCCTTGATTGGATACTTATTAACAGCCACCCCCAAAAGTACAAGTCAGGTACATTACCCGATGATCTAAGTGATCACTGCCTTACCTATATTATTAGGCTCAAAGCCGACATTCCCAACCAGCCCACTTACAAAACTATAAGAAACATCAGGAACTTTAACCTTGACAACTTCCAAAATGAACTCAAAGCATGTAATTGGAATGTCTTGAAACAACTCCCATTACAAGAAGCAGTTGAGTACTTCAATACCAGATTTCTGGCTATCCTTAACCACCATGCTCCTACCTGTACCATCCATGTAAAAGCCACAGTTGTACTGTGGCTATCTAAAGAAACAAAAACAAAAATTAAACTAAGAAACAATGCCAGGGCCAGGTGGCATGTTACCAAAGCCCCTATGGACCAAGTAAGATACCGGCAGCTAAGGAATCAGACCAAAAAATCTGTCATTCTAGACAAAAAAAATCACTACACCCTCCTACAACAAAAATATCAGCTAAAACCTCAAAAGTTCTGGGCTGGTACTAACAATCTTCGCCACCCAGTCCATTTCACCACTCCTACCCCATCAGCTTCCTTGATAAATCCCCTGTAGAAACTGCAAACAGCTTCAACTCCTTCTTTACTGAAACTATCCAGTCTCTAGCTACCCATCTCACTCCATTGGACACAAACACCAGCTCTGGCACATTTAGCCCTGATCCACCCAGCACCTAACCCATCTTTAACTTTCAAACTGTACCTACCAACCTGATCTGTACCTTACTCAAAAAGCTAAAACCTACTACACTAGCTGCCGACCACCTCCCAGCTAAATATCTTCAAAAGGCAGCTGATGCCATAGCACTTCCCATTTCTATTCTGATCAACAGATCCATCTCAGTAGGATCCATCCCAGCAATATGGAAAATATCACATGTTATACCTCTCCATAAAGGAGGAAGTTCCACAGAATTATCTAACTTTAGACCTATAGCCATTCTTTCTCCACTAGCTAAGATCATGGAAAGATGCACACACAAACAAATCATGCACTTTCTTATTCAAAACGGAAAGCTCACCGACTCTCAGCATGGCTTTAGAATATTCCACGGTACCACCACTGCTCTTCTATCTTTCTCTAATGTCATCAGTCTTCATCATAACAACAACAAATTATCTTCAGCACTCTCCCTAGATCTCTCAAAAGATTTCGATATGGTCAACCATCAACTACTGCTCAATACCCTACAAACCATCGGTTTAGACCAACACGCAATAGAATGGTTTCACTCCTACCTAAATGGTAGACATCAGGCTGTCTCATGGCAGAGCAGGCTGTCATCCCAACTTCCTCTAACCCTAGGTGTCCCACAAGGGTCCAAACTAGATCCTCTTCTTTTCTCTATCTTTATCAATGATCTGCACACTACCATCCCAGGAGCCACCTGCATCCAATATGCAGATGACTCAGTGTTAATATGCTCCACCTCCTCTCCTACACAACTTCTAACCCTCACCCAGACCACTTTCAGCATGGTAGAAACATGGCTAGCTAATTGCCACCTGCTTCTAAATCCTAACAAAACCAAGCTACTACTTTTCTCCCCTAACCGTGGAATTTTTCCTCCTTCCTTCAACATCAAATCTAGCAATGACACCATTATCTCCGCTGATGACCATACAAAGCTAATAGGCATAATAATAGACAACAACCTTAAATTTGATAAACATGTAAATCACACTATTAAGTCCATCAACAAAAAACTTGGCTCCCTGTACAGAGCCAAACCTTTCCTCACCCCCCCCCCCCTAGCTAGGGTAGCTATTGCAAGATCACACCTCCTCTCTACCCTTATGTATGCCTCCCCTGTACTCACCAACCTATCCAAAACCAATCTCAACAAATTATCATGATGATACAATCATATAGCCAGATTCACTACTGGTATGGCTTTTAAGACCAACCATTGCCAGAACTTCAAAGCACTGGGATGGCTAGAGTATCCTACCCTTCTACAGTTCAACCAGCTTATAGTAGTGCATAAAATACTCCATCAACCTGATAACACCCCTGCCCTCAAAAATATTCTCACCCCTCATAGTGCCCCCAGGCCATTATGCTCAGCTGATAAACTATTGATACTGACCCAAAAATCCAAAAACTCTGCAGGCGATGCTATATTTACCAACTCAACTGGCAAAATCTGGAATCTACTCCCTACTACCATTACCAATGAAATATCACTATCCATATTTAAAAGAGAACTCAAAAAATACCTTACATCTCATTGGCTGTGCTCTTGTTCTAAACCTAACAACTTCACTAATACATATCTTGCTACCCAACCTGCTGTTTAGCCAAGTATCTATGCCTCATAGCATTTGGATGTCTAAGCATTGTGAATTATGAAATCTGATTGTATTCTATGTTCACATTTTCTGATATGTCTCTGCCAATCAGATGTAAGTCTGCACATTGTATATATTGATATCTGCCTTTATTCTTTGTCTATATTTTTCTAAACATGTCTGCCTGAGTTTATCACTCAGTGATGTATGTACTGTCTCTTTTTTGGTATATGGAGCTTTTCTCCTCGGGCCCCTGCTGAAAATGGACATATATCCAGTCGGACTATCCCGGTCAACAAATGTAAAATAAATAAAATAAGAGTTGTTTGGAAAGAGTTAGGGTTTAAGATCTGTCTAACACTTAAAGGAAGTTTATTCCAAGCATTTATCAGTGAGTAGCTGTAGAGGAGTTTACCAATATTTTTATTGGGCACATACACTTGTAGAAGATGCTGTTGAAAGCTACAGAGAGCTCAGTTGGGAGTATAAGGCTGGATGAGGGTTCATGTAAGAGACAATGAGCCATGAGAGACTATGGTAGTAGAATTTGATGATGAAATTCCAACCATTGCAGGTTTTTCAAGGCTAGATAGTGGTGAGAGAGGTAGAGTTGGTTAGCAGCGAATCTTGCAGTTTTGTTATAGGTGAGTTCCAGTTTAGACAGAAGATTGGCGTAGATGTTAATGAGAATGGGGATGGCATAGAGTAGGGTGGGGTGTAGACATGCTTGTGCAGGAGAGTGCCTATAAGTGTTTGTGAGAATTTTTTATGCCTGTATACCAGACCTTGATGTGTCTTTTTAATGCACTGTTGAATATGGAGATCAAAAGTCAGCTGGTCATATCTCCTAGCAATTTAGTGTGAGGTTCAACAGTGATGATAGTGTTGTTAAGGGAGGAGACAGTAAAGGTAGCTTTGTGATGTCGGAGAGTTTTACAGAGAAGTAGAAGTTTTGTTTTCTTTGTGTTAAGTAGCAATTGGTGGAAGTTAACCATTTTTCAACAGAGTGCAGAGACTCTTGGATGAGGGTGTGAAGGTGGGTGATATTGTCAGAGGAGGAGGTGACTGTGAAATTATCAGCATATTGTATGACAGAAGAGTGTGCTCAGGAAGAGTATAGGTCATTAGTAAAGATATTGAATAATAGGGGTCCAAAGATGGAGCCTTGGTGCATCACAGTTTAAATTGGTAAGAAGGGAGGGAAGTTTAACTGCTTAGTATCAGATAGCTGGAGAACCAAGAAAGTGCAGAGTTGGTAGATTAAGAGTAGCCAGTTTGGATAGAAGCAGGTGGTGGGAAACAGGGTCGAAAGCTTTGGAGAGGTCTAGAAACAAACAGGAGATTAACTTGTTGTCAGGAGAATTAATGATATTATTAGTGAAAGATAGAGCAGTAGCTGTACTGTGATTTAGGTGGAAACCATGGTGTAGGGGTAAGGAGATTTTTTAGCAGGACATAATCAAAGAGCTGTTTATGAATACACTTTTTAAGACTTTTTGACAGGGAAGATAGAATGGCAATAGGCATAAAGTTTGAGGGGGTCAGTTGAGTTGCCACCTTTATACAAGGGTATGGCATAAGATTTCTTCCAGATTTCTTCCAAATTTCAGGTACAATGTTTTCCTTGACTGACATGTTGATTAAGATGGAGATGGGGTAGGAGAGAGAAGTGGAAGAAGTTAAGGAACTGCTGTGGTAGGTTATCAGTTGATGAAGAGCATGTTTTAAGTTTGCTAAGAAGTGACTTGATATAAGCTGTGGGGATAGGTTTAAGAGAGAAAAGGGTTGTGTGGGCTGATGGGGGAGGTGGAGGTAGATAATGGTGTCATTTTTGGTTAGATTGTGAATAGAGTCGATGAAGAAGGCATTAAGAAAGGTATCAGTATCAGTGGAAAAGCTGTTAAGGCATGGATTAGGTAATGAGGGGCTCCCAGGATGTAGTAGCTTATTTACAGATTGCCAGAATTTTTGGGAGTTGGAGTGAGGAATATTTAGTGGTTTTTAGAAATACTTTTTCTTGTCAAGGGTGACCTTTTTTAGTTAAGTTGCAAAGCTCTCTATAGTTTTGAAGATCAGTGGAAGTTTTAGTTTTTTTTCCATTTTTCCATGCACTCTCTTATTCATAAGTGAACGAGTGGCTTGTGTTAACCAGGGGGCAAAATGGGTTTTGATTCATATTTCCCTAGTAGGGGCCATGGAGTTAAGTGTGTCTAAAATTATGTTGTTAAAAGCTAGAACAGCTTCCTCCATGGTGAGATCATAGAGGAAGGACCACTTAATCATACAGAGTGAGTGGTTGAAAGTGTTTTGGTTATAGTTTGAGAGCTTACGGCAGTTTGATTTGTTTTTTGATGGAAATATGCTGTTGATCAAGGGAAACAGTATTGATTTCATAACCAGATATTTCCTCAAATAACCTTACAATTCACTGAATCTTTGGTATGGTTAATAAAGGCCTTAAAATATTACTATTAAGCCATCAACAAAGAACAGTAATTCCTCTCTGTTGTTGTCCCCAACCCATCTGCATGTGTATTACTTATGTCTTATTCCAGCATATAAAGACTCTGTGACAAGTGCATTCCTGAGTGTCAATTTCACTACTCAAAAGGCATGATATATAACCCAGCCACTGGGGATGCCCAAGCCAGTGCATTTCTTTGTGCCGGTCCCAAGCCTGGATAAATGGGGCGGGTTGCATCAGGAAGGGCATCCGGTGTAAAACTTTGCCAAAACATTTTCATGCAGTCATCAAGAAAAATTTTTATACTGGATCAGTCGAGGCCCGGGTTAACAATGACTGCCACCAGTACTGTTAGCCTACAGGGTGCTGGCAGAAATTGGGCTACTGTTGGCCGAAGGAGGAGAAGAGGCGGAAGACATGGCCGAAGGCAGGAGGAGAGGAGAAAGGCTAGGACTGTGGTAGTGAGGGTCGGAACTTTGAATGTTTGCAGTATGACTGGTATAGGGAGAGAGCTAGCTGATATGATGGACAGAAGGAAGGTTGGTATATTGTGTGTGCAAGAGACCAGATGGAAATGGAGTAAGGCTAGGTGTATCGGAGGTGGGTTCAAATTGTTTTATCATGGTGTGGATGGGAGGAGAAATGGCATAGGAGTTATTCTGAAGAAACAGTATGCTCAGAGTTCTTCACCACAAAATTGGATCCAATTCAGTGTAATACAAGGATTTATTCTGAAGTACTTTGTCGAGCATAAAATGCAGAGTAAATTCTCTCTTCATGAAACAAAAAATAAATTCTCTAGCGCCTCGGCAAACTTGCCTTTAACAGAGTAAAATTTTACTCTGTTAAAGGCAAGTTTGCCGAGGCGCTAGAGAATTTATTTTGTGTTTCATGAAGAGAGAATTTACTCTGCATTTTATGCTTGACAAAGTACTTCAGAATAAATCCTTGTTTTACACTGAATTGGATCCAGTTTTGTGGTGAAGAATATTTGGAGTGCTTTTTCTATTGTGGTTATACAAGTATGCTGAGAGTGTTTTGGAGGTGAAAAGAGTGTCGGATAGAGTGATGTTTATGAAGCTGGAAATTGATGGTGTAATGATGAATGTTATTAGTGCATATGCTCCACAAGTTGGGTGTGCAATGGATGAGAAAGAAAAAATTTGGAGTGAATTGGATGAAGTGGTGATGACTGTACCCATGGGTGAGAGAGTGGTGATTGGAGCAGATTTCAATGGGCATGTTGGTGAAGGGAACAGAGGGGATGAGGAAGTGATGGGTAGGTATGGTGTTAAACAAAGGGATGCAGAAGGTCAGATGGTAGTGGATTTTGTGAAAAGGATGGACATGGCTGTGGTGAATACGTATTTTAACAAGAGGGAGGAGCATAGGGTGACATACAAGAGTGGAGGAAGATGCACACAGGTGGATTACATCTTATGTAGGAGGGCCAGTTTGAAGGAGATTGGAGACTGTAAAGTGGTGACTGGAGAAATTGTCATTAGGCAGCATAGGAAAGTGGTTTGTAGGATGATATTGGTTATCAAGAAGAGGAGAGTGAGGGCAGCACCAAGGATCAAGTGGTGGAAATTGAAAAAGGGTAATTGTGAGGTGGAGTTCAGGGATGAGTAAAGGCAGGCACTGGGTGGCAGTGAAGAGTTACCAAATAGCTGGGTAACTACAGCAGAGCTAGTAAGGGAGATGGCTAGAAAGGTGCTTGGTATCACATCTGGACAGAGGAAGGATGACAAGGAGACATGGTGGTGGAATGAGGAAGTACAGGAGATTATACAGTGAAAGAGGTTGGCAAAGAAGAAGTGAGATTGTCAGAGAGATGAAGAAAGTAGACAGGAGTATAAGGAGATGAGTTGCATGGCAAAGAGAGAGGTGGCGAAGGCTAAGGATAAGGCATATGAAGAGCTGTATGAAAGGTTGGACACTAAGGTGGGAGAAAAGGACCTGTACTGATTGGCTAGACAGAGGGACCGAGCTAGGAAAGATGTGCAGCAGGTAAAGGTGATAAAGGATAATGAGGGAAACATACTCACAAGTTAGGAGAGTGTGTTGAGGAGATGGAAAGAGTACTTTGAGGGGTTGATGAATGAAGAGAATGAGAGGGAGAGAAAGTTGGATGTAGGGATAGTAAATCATGAAGTACAATGGATTAGCAAGGAGGAAGTAAGGATAGCTATGAAGAGAATGAAGAATGGAAAGGCTGTTTGTCCAGATGACATACCTGTCAAAGCATGGAGGTGTTTAGGTGAAATGGCACTGGAGTTTTTAACCAGATTGTTTAATGAAATATTGGAAAGTGAGAGGATGCCTGAGGAATGGAGAAAAAGTGTTTTGGTACCGATTTTTAAGAATAAGGGTGATGTGCAGAGCTGTAGTAACTACAGAGGGATTAAACTGATCAGTCACAGCATGAAGTTATGGGAAAGAGTAGTGGAAGCAAGGTTAAGAAGGGACGTGATGATTAGTGATCAGCAGTATGGTTTCATGCCAGGAAAGAGCACTACAGATGCGATCTTTGCTCTGAGAGTGTTGATGGAGAAGTAAAGAGAAGGTCAGAAGGAGTTGCATTGTGTTTTATTAGACTTAGAGAAAGCATATGACAGGGTGCCTAGAGAGGAGCTGTGGTATTGTATGAGGAAGTCAGGAGTGTCAGAAAAGTATGTAAGAGTGTTACAAGATATGTACAAGGGTAGTGTGACAGCGGGGAGGTCTGCGGTGGGAGTGACAGATGCATTTAAGGTGGAGGTGGGGTTACATCAAGGATCAGCTCTGAGCCCTTTCTTATTTGCAATGGTGATGGGCAGGTTGACAGACGAGATCAGACAGGAGTCCCCGTGGACTATGATGTTTGCATATGACATTGTGATCTGTAGTGAGAGTAGGGAACAGGTGGAGGAGACCCTGGAGAGATGGAGATATGCTCTAGATAGAAGAGGAATGAAGGTCAGCAGGACTAAGACAGAATATATGTGTGTGAATGAGAGGGAGGATAGAGGAATGGTGAGGATGCAAGGAGTAGAGGTGGCGAAGGTTGATGAGTTTAAATACTGTATTGCCTTTCTATATTTTGAATACTGTAGTTTGTTTTCTTTACCTTGTGTTTTGCTTGCATTCTGTTTAACAGCATATTAAAACTTCAAAAGAGACCACAGCTCTCTCTGTTCTGAGTCAGGCAAAATTTTTCCTCTCCCTCCCACCCATTTAAGCTGTCTTCTTAAATACCACTGTCTTTCTAGTTGCCCGCCTCTTATGTTAATCTGACCATATATCTCATTTCTATCTACTTTCACTGGCTTATGTGAGTAATCACAAAACCATCACTTTTGAAATCCCACCCCTTCAATTATTTAAATTTATTGGCCATCCTACAGTATTTCATAGTACCAAAATACAAAAGTAACCACCCCTTTCAGTCCATCTTGCTGTTTTAAAAATAGTAACTCTCCATTAAACCTTAACTTTTTAAACAGGTAAAACTCAAGTTACCTACTTTCATATCTAACTTCTCTAGTGCACACTGCAGAGTGCATTCTTTTCAATCTTACCTTTAAGCATCCCTGTTACTAGCACTTTCTCTAATACCTAAAAAGATCATCTCTACTTGACTCCAAGTAGACTTTTCTCCATCTGTTAAACCTAGCACTTGCTCCTACAGTACTTATTACCTTGATACGGCACTCTTATAGATAGCACCCCAAAAAGGCAAACCCCCATTTCTCGGTCACCACGTCCCCGGAATCTCTTTTAAAGTTTTTTGTCTAGTCCTTCTAGCATGTCGAGGGATCAGTTGCTAGTGTCCTCTCCTGCTCAGCTGGTGAACCTGGGAATATTGAGGCAATGTTACAATTGCCTCATGTACACAGACAACCCTCTCCTCCTCCCACAAAACACAAATACATGTGAGAGATGCAACTATACGGCCAAACTGGAGGCTGAGCTCTCTCAACATAGGACTGGCAAGACCAGTCAGGAGGAGAAGGTTACCACACACACTATAGACCCAGTCTCACATAGTACCATCACAACCTCAAATCATACACATAAACACACAAAGACATACTCGGCGGCTCTGATCAAAACTCTACCAAAACAGCAGAGGCCACCAAAGCAGACACCCAAACAACCACCACCTCAGAACACAACACCTGCAACACTTAGTCCTCACAGTCAGAGTGTCAAACAGTCACAGCCCTTAAGGCCAAACACAATGCCAGACACACTAGTCATTGGTGACTCCATAGTCAGACACACTGACGTCCCGCTCACCAGACTGAGTAAGGAGAAGGTCACAGTAAGCTGCCTGTCGGGCGCTAGAATCCGCCACATAACGCAAGCACTCAGGTCTCTCAACAGCAGGTACAAATATGACTCAGTCATTGTCCACGCTGGTGTAAACGACCTGAGACGCACTCCTTGGACTACATGAAAAGAGACATTGAGGAGCTCTCTGATTATGTAGCCCAGGCAGGTATGACCCTGACCTTGAGCAGTATCCTACCTTCACCAAGAATGATGCCACAATACAGAGATAAGATGATCAGCTTTAACAATTGGCTTAAACTCTGGTGTCATTCAAAGGGGATCCAATGTCTGTCTGCCTGGGATGACATGCTGGACAAGCCACGCTGCTTCGCAAGGGACGGCTTGCACCTGTCACCCTGGGATTCCAGATATTGGCAAAGGCTCTTGCCACCCCATAGTGCCTTTTTAGGCAAGGCTCAAATTCTAAACCTACCACCCTAGAACACAAAAAGGAAAAAACTAAGGGTAATGCTGCTCAATGCCAGAAGTCTAAATCTCAAAATGCACGCACTCGAGGCCCTTCTCAGTATGGAGAACATTGATGTCTGTGCAGTGACAGAAACCTGGTTCAAGGCTCCTGAGAGCACCCCAGCACTATCAGGTTTTACCTCTTATCATGCGTTCCGACCCCAAAATCCGGACAATACCAAGAAAGGAGGGGGGGTATCCATATTCATCAAAGACACTCACACCTCAAGACTGGTGGCAACGCACGATGCATCGGAGACCATCCAGGTGCAATTAACCATAGGCAAGACTGCTCTGCAAATTGTAGCATGTTACAGGCCACCCTCACAAACTCAGGAACCTCACATGGCCTTCCTGAAAACACTAGAGGGGATAAATGTATCACCAAACACCATCATACTAGGTGACTTCAATTACCCTAATATAGACTGGGAACACTACTCAAGCCCAAACACCCTAGCCCAAAAGTTCCTGGAATTCATAAACTCAAATGCCATGGAACAACTAGTCACCATCCTCACAAGAGGAGAAAACATACTTGATCTCATCATCACGAACATGGGAGCACAATGTTCAACACCGGAAGTATACCCCTCACTGGTGAGATCAGATCACAAACTAATCTCGCTGGAGGTCCTCATCCCACCCCACCTGAAATAAAAAAGACCACAGTAAAGAATTTCTCGAAAGCCGACTTCACACTTCTAAAGACTAGTGTGGTCTCCTTTAAGGCCCCCGAGCCGACGGAAAACAGTACTCAAGCCGCTGAATCACTTACAAATGCCTTCTACCAGCACCTGCAGGACTGCATGGATAAGGCAATCCCAAGCAAAACAAAGACTCTTTGTACCAAAGGCAAGCGTCCACTCTGGTGGACCCCAGCCATAAACAAACTCTACAACAAAAGGAGGAAGCTACTACAAGATAGAGCAAAATCCTTAAAAGGTAAGACACCCTTGATCACTATAAGTAAAAAACTAAGAGCTCTCATAAAATCATCCAAAGCAAATTTTGAGAATAAAATAGCTAAAGACTCAAAAGACAATCATAAGGCCTTCTTTAGCTATGTTAGAAACCTGGGAGGAAACTCCCAGATATGCTCAGAACTAGTTCAAAATGATGTGAAGATTACTGATCCTACAGACATTGCCAACATACTGGCTGACAGGTTCAGTGCAAACTTCTCCCCTCCCCAAAAGGAGAGATATCTATACCAAGCGATTGCAGCCCCCAAACATCTCCAACGCCCAAGTGAGAACTGCTCTCCAAAGCAAAAAACACAGCATCCATGGGACCTGATGGTGTCCCCGGCTGTGTGCTCCACGAACTCAACGAGGAATTAAACCCACAGCTAGGACAGCTGTTTAATCATAGTCTTACCTCTGGATACGTACTCCAGGAGTGGCGCACTGCAACTGTGGTCCCACTTCACAAAGGCGGTGCCTCCACCGACCCTGGAAATTTCCAGCCCATTAGCTTGACAAGCCTTATCTGCAAAGCCATGGAGAGGATCATAATGGACCTCATAAATAAAGACATAGGGAATTTGCAGACTTTGGATCCATCCCAGTTTGGCTTTGTCAAAGGCAGATCATGCCTTCTAAACTTGGTTGACTTTTTTGAAACAGTCACCAAAGCCATTGATGAGGGAAAGGCAGTCCATACAGCCTACCTCGATCTGGCGAAGGCCTTTGATACAATACCCCACTCGGGTATCATTGAAAAACTCATCAGCTTAAATGTTAACCCATACATCACAAGATGGGTTGCAAACTGGCTGAGTGACAGAACCCACAGGGTCAGAGTTGTTGGCGCCATGTCAGACTCAAAGCCTGTCACAAGTGGTGTACCACAGGGCTCAGTCCTGGGCCCACTCTTGTTTGGCATCTACTTTTCCAGTAGAAGCAAACACAGGAGGGTTATGGCTGACAAAGTTTGCAGATGACTGCAAACTGGGCGCCATAGTAGAAAACACATCTGACACAGATATCCTTCAGAAGGGTCTCACAGAAACGGATAACTGGTGCCAGAGCCATGGCCTAAAGTTAAATGCCAAAAAATGCATAGTCATACCCTTCGGGAAAAACAAGGTTACCCTAGCTACCAAATAGGTGGCAATCCACTGAGTACAGAAGAAGTTATCAGGGACCTGGGGACCCAGGTTGATAGTAGTCTGTCATTCGACACCCATGTAGCTAAAGTAGTTAGGAAGACCTTCTACATTGCCCACCTTATCATGAAGGGATTCTCATCTAGATCAAGGGAGGTCATAGTCTCCCTATACTCATCACTCATCAGACCAATGATTGAGTACAATGCCCCATTCGGAATGTATCTGACCTGACACTTGCAGCAGCTGGAGAGGCCACAAAAGTTCCTCACCAAAAGGATAAAGGGTCTCAAACATCTGTCCTATGCTGCCCGACTGAAAGAACTCCAGCTCTATTCAGTCGCACCGCTTGCTCAGAGGTGACCTTTGCCTAACATACAAGGCCATGTCAAACCCAGATTTGATGAATATGCTTCACCTCAAAAATCTAGATCCGTCAGAGCCACAAGGGCGGGAGACTTAAACCTCGACACGGCTATTAATAGGACGTGCTGGAGGGATAGATTCATCACCCAAAGACTCCCTATGCTGTGGAATAAAATCCCGGTATATGTGAGGCAGAGCACCTCGCTGGCCTTGTTCAAGAGAAATCTTGACCAATGGATGGGAGATCGCAGATATACCCCAGGGATTACCTCAGTGTCACTGCTCAACAGAGGCACAGCAAAATAATGGGTATAGTTCCCCATACTAAAGGGGTGGCGTAAGCCACAAAACTATGGGCTAGGCTTGTAAATGCCCTCGGGCAGATAGCCTAGTATGAACCTATGAACCTATGAACCTATGAACTTGGGGTCAATAGTTCAGAGTAACGGTGAGTGTAGAAGAGAGTTGAAGAAGAGAGTACAGGCAGGATGGAGTGGGTGGAGAAGAGTGTCAGGAGTGATTTGGGACAGACGAGTACCTGTAAGAGTGAAAGGGAAGGTCTACAAGAGGGTAGTGAGTCCAGCTATGTTATATGGGTTTGAGACAGTGGCATTGACAAAAAGGCAGGAGTTTGAGCTGGATGTGGCAGAATTAAAGATGTTAAGATTTGCACTGGGTGTGACGAGGGAGGACAGGATTAGGAATAAGTATATTAGAGGGTCAGCCCAGGTTGGAAGGCTTGGAGACAAAGCCAGAGAGGCACGATTTTGATGGTTTGGACATGTGCTGAGGAGGGATGCTGAGTATATTGGGAAAAAGATGCTAAGAATGAAGCTACCAGGTAACAGGAAAAGAGGAAGGCCTAAGATAAGGTTTATGGATGTGGTGAGAGAGGACATGCAGGTGGTTGGTGTGACAGAGCACGATGCAGAGGACAGGAAGAAATGGAAACAGGTGATCTGCTGTGGCGACCCCTAACGGGAACAGCCAAAAGAAGATGATGATGACATATATCTATCTATATATATATATATATATATATATATATATATATATATATATATATATTTATATATATATATATAAGCCAGATTTAACTGGTGTTGTTGCTTTTATGTATAGGGCCTTTCTAATTAAAGTTCCGTTGCCATTTGGCATTGGGCCATACCAGAAAAGGTCTTCAGATTAGTGTACTTACCCACTTAACAAATTTGTAATTAAAAAAAATATATAGTCTCCAAAATGTTAATGTCCTTCTTCTGAATTTATACTACTGTTAAAGTATGAGACGTGTTCACATTACCTAACTGACGTAATGTTGTATCCCTGTTCAGTATCAAGAGTTCCCATGGTAATAGGATGATTCAAGGGTGCAGAGAGGAAAATTCAGATTATTTTCAGTTCAGATATTTGTTAATAAAAGAAGAAAAAGTCCTTGTAATTAAATAAAACACTTATAATGCTGTTGTGATTCTTTTCCTTGGTCTTTTTATTCTTAAAATGGACTGATGAACTTTGATCCAGTTTGTGTGCTTTAACAATAAAAGCCATTTCTTAAACTGAATATTTGAGAGGAGTGTCTACATTCTCAGACCTGCCCATGTGGTTGTGATATATGATTGACATTTGAGCAATAATTTCATTAATGGTGCTGAAGTGGTTTGGCGTGAGCGTAATTCAGATATAAAATGCAAAATAAAATAATTTAAACATAAACTAACATATATCATAATAATTAAAACTCTGTAGATTGAAAAATAAAACTTCAAATAGTTATATATTAAAATTCTGGATATGGCTACTTTAGCAAAATTTAAAGTTATGGCTTTGGTGTAGTTTGGCAAAACACTGGTCAGAAGTGCATTTGGCTGCTGAGTGGATTTAAATTAATAGGAATGACAATTCCATGGTATTAAATATTTTTCTACATCAAGTGATAATAATGTGCCTGCATATGTGTGTGTGTGTGTGTGTGTGTGTGTGTGTGTGTGTGTGTGTGTGTGTGTGTGTGTGTGTGTGTGTGTGTGTGTGTGTGTCTGCGTGCGTGCATGTGTGTCTGTGTGCATGTGTGCATGTGTGTGTGTGTGTCTGCATGCGTGCATGTGTCTGTGCGTGTGTGTGTGTGTGTGTGTGTGTGTGTGTGTGTGTGTGTGTGTGTGTGTGTGTGTGTGTGTGTGTGTGTCTGTATGTGTGTGTGTCTCTGTGTGTGCATCTGTTGGGAGGATGTAACCTCATGCTCATATTTTGCCGTCAGTAGGGCTATGCAAATCCATGAATAGCTTCCAGATATAGTTAACAGTGTAAGACAAAAGGGTAAACTGAGTGGGGATCAAGGAATTAATGGAAAGGTTATAATGGATGTTGTCACAAATAGCTCTGTTGGAGAAGTCAAGCCTGAAGAAAGGGATACGAGTCAGTCATTTTGGCCTAATATAAGACAAGGGATACTGAAGGAGATTTAATGGAGGAGTAGCAAAAGGAAGGAATCCATTTTATTTTTTCTGTGGATCTCAAAATTTAATAATCCAGTAGAACTTCAGGTACTATGATTATGTGGGATTGTTTGAAAAAGAGAAAAAAGTAATGAAGGGGAAAATGCAAGGGATGAAGACATTTGTGTCTTGGAAGTCCTTTAGTATTAAATACTCATTGCCGGTGGTAAAGTAGTTAAAGTATCATTAACTGAGGTTTGCTAATAGGAACTGTCTCAAGTACAAGAGAATTATGTCATATATTCATGAAAAGGCAATAATGGTATTAGCAAATTCAGAGAGATCTGGAGCTAAACAAAACATAAGAACATGGCTTGATTATACAGCTCAACCTCTTAGCAAAAAATCAGGACAAAACCACAAATAATGGGGTGGACAAAGGCCCCATTTTAGGGATGCTTTTTAAATATTGCTCTTACAAACGTAGAATATTTATTTATTTATTGACATTTGTTGACCGGGAAAGTCCACTGGGTCAAAAACCTATTTTCAGTGGCAGCCCGGGGAGAAAAGCTCCACAAATGTAACAAAATAAAGTAAATGAATCTAACATACATAAATGAAATTTCACAATGTATAAAGGAGAACATATAATCAAAAATGAAACTAACATATGTAAATCAAGCTTAAGCAATGTATAAAGCAGAACATATACAATACTAATTTAGATCAGACTTAACATCTTTAGGCTATAGGAGTCAATACGTATAGGTTGATTAAGTTACATATGCAGAACAGTATATATATGATACAGTACCATCTGTAGTGTGTGTTGACAAAAAATATATAAAAAACAATTGCATTGCTAGGTAACATGAACTGGAGTTATATAACTGATTATTTCCTACATAATACAGGAATTACAATAATTAATTAATACTAGAATTAATACAAGAATTAATTGAAGGACTGTTAAGGGTGGTTTGATTGTTTGGCAGGGGCAGGAGGGATTGTTTAGGTAGTAGGGTTTTAGTGCTGACTTAAAGGGTTTTATGCAGTCAATTTGTGTTATTTGGGAGGGTAAGGTATTCCATAGCCTGGCAATGCAATGGGAGTACAGACTTTGTCCAGCTCTTTTATTTGGTTTTGTTATGGTAAGTAGCTGTTTGCTTGAAGATCTTAGTGTTCGTGTAGGAGTACATGTATCTAGGATGGAGCTGAGTGCTGGGCAGTTGCTGGGTCTGAAGATTAGTTTATGGGCTAAGGTTAATTGGGTATAGTAGAGATAGTGGGGAAACTCTAGCCAATTCACTTATGTAATAGCTTGGCAATGATGTGAGCAGTAAGGTTTTTGGAGGCAAATTTGGCTATTTTACAATAGCAGGATTGTAGTTTTTTTTTGTAAGGGTTGAGCTGAGGTTTGTAAAGATGGTGCTGCCGTACAAAAGGGAGGGAATAAGTAAGGTACTGGCAAGTTTTGTTTTGGTGTGATTGTCCAAGTAAAGTTTGTGGCGATAAAGTTTGCCTAGTTTAAAGTGTGTCTTCTTTATTGCATTGAGTATATGGGGCTCGTAAGTGAGTTTGTGAGAAAGTTGATAGAATAACAGGTTTTGCATTAGCATGAACTTTCTGAATGATATTGTCTGAAACTCAAACCTCTGCCGTTATTTTTTGACTGTAGTCCTCAATGATTTGCCAGAAAAACAACAATTTTATGAAAAACAGACCAAGAATATGAGGCACAAATATGGACATTCTGCAAAAATCTGGACAGTTGAGAGGTACAGGCTTGATATAAAACCCTGGAGTATCAAAATATGTGCTGGCGATGGAGTCATTTCTGATTACTTAGGCTACCCTAGAAGACAGATATTTTTCTTTAAGGGGATAGCAGGATGTCTTTACAAAATTGAGAAAGCATTAGCTTCACTCCAGTGGCATGGGGAAAAACATGCAATTGTGAAACACAGGTAGTTCTACCTTTCTAAGTTTATTTTGTAGGTCATGTAATCTTGGTGCAAGACAGTGTAAGAGGTATAGAGAGGCCAAAGTCAGTGTGATTACACTTGTTCTGGGATTGGAATATAGTGAAAAACATATGGAAGGATTGTATATGTGAATGGGAAGAGACCTTTGAGGGACTGAGGGGGATTGTATTAATAGTGGTGGAAGGCAATAATACAAAAAAATACAGATGTTATTGTTGAGTGCATAGATGAAGAATTTAATGACAAAACAAAAGTTGGAAGGATGAGTTGCTGTTGGACAGAAAATGGTAAGAGAGAAATGTGTTAAAGCTGTAATCTTAGCACAAAGAAATAACAGACAAAAGAATAGGGTAAGGATCAAATGAGTAAAAATCTTTCAAAAATATAATGTGAATGCCATATCTCCATGAAGAAGGGACCAGGATTAAGTTATTCTAGAAAAGTGTATCCCATCTAGACTAAGGAGGCAACACAAACTGTATAAGAACACACCCAGAGGTAATGAATCCAATAAAAGTTTTAATAAACTCCAAACAGCACAAAAGGTAATGTGAGGTGAGAAGTGGGTTATTTCGAGGAATGTAACAAAGAAGGTAGTCTGCCTAAAGGTCTGTGTTCCTGGCAATATCCTAACAGTTTGGAAGCAGGTTCAGTTTTTCATAGCGAGTCAGTGGCTATGTTTAATAGACATGGGCTTGAATTAATTTCTCTGATGTCTAAGCATTACCAGTCCATGATCAATGTTTTATCTGAGGAGATTGGTAAACTGGATAGAGATATTCAGTCTCATAATGACTTTCCAAGATACTAGTATGATTATAAAAGGATTTTTAGTTCCATTGACCAGTAGATAGTTAAGAACATAGAGGTGAAAATGAAGAAACTTGACTGGGACTTGGTAGACTATAAGAACGGAGTAGCTTATCCGCAACTCCGTTCTCCACCACAGAAGAATTTGATTGGCTATCTGTCAACATTGGGTACCACTAGTAACAACGTGAATGATAACGGCTCAACGTCATTGACCCATAGCTACCTTCTGAGTAACTTGGAAGGTAATGGCAACTAACTATCAGAATCATTTGTTAATAATACGAACAACAATTACATTCCAAAAACCAGCAGTCAAACGAACTGCAGATTTTTCACCACAATTTGAGTCAGAATCAGAAACGAGCATACAACACAACAGGGGTGAACAAGGATGCCAACAAGAACTACACCAACAACAACAACAAGAGATAACAAATCTTATTGGTGACGTTTTTGAGAAGAATGAAGAGAACTGTAAAACTTTGGTTAATGGGACTGGAGACTTTAAAGTTTTTAACTTTTCTAGTTATGAAATTGGCCCTGTTTTGGTAGAGCTTTTTGCTAAAGGCCTCACTTTTGTTCCATCAACTTGTTTTAACTTACCATTGACTCTTGTGGATTTAAAAATGTTTATACCGTAAATTGAATTTGAAGTTTATGTAAGGTAAAGATGTAGTAGAAAGGAACAACTATTAAGTACCTTCAACCCACCTACACACCCTTTGTTGACTTTATATGAATCTTTGTGTGAGCTTGATATTAGGGATTTAGCTAAGCAACATACACAGTATGAACACATTAATATTGGCAAATGTGAACAACTGGCATTGAACAATTTGAGATCTTTACCTTTACGGGTGTGTAAACCAGAGAAAGGTGGTGGGCTGGTCATAATGGACATCACTGATTACAATATAAGAATGGAAAAGGTGTTGAATAGTGTTACATATAGAAAAGTAAGTATTAATGAAATGAATAGGGCTTATAGAAACATTAATTCCTATCTGAATGACTTGCTTATGGAAGGTGTAATAGACAAGTCTACACTCAACTACCTTACCATATTATCACCTAGGGTTGCTTCTCGTTTTGGTTTACCTAAGTTACATAAGTGTATTTCTAATCCACCGATGAGAGCGTTAGCCAATGTTAGTCATCTATTATTTATGCTAACGCTAAATATGTGGGCAATATTTTAAAGACCTGGTTCAAGGCTCCAGAGAGCACCCCTGCAATACCAGGCTACAACTCTTACCACACTTTTCGGCCACTAAACCAGGACTGAAACACTAAATGTGGAGGAGTGTCAATATTCACCAAGGATATTCACACCACCAGGCTAGTTGCCCAACACAATGCATCTGAAATTCTCCAGGTGCAACTAACACTAGGTAAGACGGCAATCCAAATTGTAGCTTGCTACAGATCCCCCACCATACCCCAAGATTCTCACTACACCTTTTGAAACATACTGGAAAATATTAAGATAGAACCAAACACCCTAATACTGGGTGATTTTAACTACCCTGGGAAAACTACTCATGTACCAACACCTTTGCCCAACGGTTCTTGGAATTCATAAATTCCAACACCCTGGATCAACTAATCCATAGTCCCACCAGGGACTCCAATATCCTAGACCAGGTCATTACCAACATGGGAAATCGATGCTCCACACCTATTGTCACCCCCTCGTTAGTCAGGTCTAACCATAAGCTAATCATCCTTAACATCCACATCCCACCCCCACCCCCCAGTAAGGAAACCTCCATAAAAAAATTCTCCAAAGCCAACTTCATGCTACTCAAGTCAGAATTGACAAACGTCATGTCACCCATGAAGATGGGAACTGAAAGGTCAACTGCTGAATCCTGCACTAAGGCACTGTACGAGCACTTCCACTCATGCATGAATCGTGCTATCCCAAATAGAACCAAGATGTTCTCATCCAAAAAAAAGGAAGCCAATGTGGTGGTCCCCTGCCATAAACAAACTTTACAACAAAAAGAAGAAACTGTTGCAGAAAAGAGGAGAATCCCAGGATGCAAAAAACTCCCTTACCAGCCTCAGTAAGAAACTGAGATCCCTCATAAAATCCTCCAAAGCTAGTTATGAAAATAAAATTGCCAAAGATTCCAAAGACAACCACAAGGCATTCTATAATTATGTCAAGAATCTAAATGGCAATGCTCAGATCTGCTCTGAGCTAAAACAGAATGGCATTAAATATACTGATCTCAAGTATATTGCCAATATCCTGGCAGATCGATTCAATGCCAACTTCAACACCCTCTCACCCCCTAAATGGCCCATCTCAATACCGGAAGATTGCCAAATTCTGGTAATAACGGCCACACAGGTAGAAAATGAACTCTCCAAAGCTAAGAATACAGCATCCATGGGACCAGATGACATCCTGGGCTGTGTACTACATGAACTACAATATGAACTGGCATGTCACCTAAGTGTCATGTTTAATCATAGCCTCACCTCAGGTTTCATGCCCACTGAGTGGCACAGAGCTACAGTTATCCCACTCCACAAGGGGGGATCCACCTTGGATCCCAGAAATTACCATCCCATCAGTCTGATGAGCCTTATCTGCAAGGCCATGGAGCATATTATTATGGAACTTATAAACAAAGACATTGGCAACCTTCAAACACTGGACCCTACCCAGTTTGGGTTCGTGAAGGACCGATCTTGTCTCCTGAACCTGATTGACTTCTTTGAATCAGTTGCCAGAGCCATGGACAAGGGTAAGGTGGTCCACACAGCCTATCTAGAGCTTGCCAAGGCCTTTGACACCATCCTCCACTCTGGAATCATAGATAAACTTACTAAGCTGGGCATTAATCCCTATGTCACCCAATGGGTTGCTAACTGGCTTACTGATAGAACCCACACTGTAAAAGTAGCTGACTCCAAATCCAGCTCCAGACAAGTGACAAGTGGAGTACCTCAGGGTTCAACTGCTCTTGTTTGGCATCTACTTCTCTGAAGTACAGGCCAACACTAAGGGACTCTGGCTAACAAAGTTCGCAGATGACTGCAAACTGGGAGCCATTATATAATCCCCAAATGATGTGGATACTCTACAAAATGGTCTTACAGAAACAGATGCTTGGTACCAGAGCCATGGGCTCAAGCTCAATGCCAAGAAATGTATAGTTATCCCCTTTGGGAAAAAAACATGTATCCGTGAATTACCATATAGGTGGCAGTACACTAAACACTGAAAGTGTGATAAGAGACTTAGGGACACAGGTGGACAGTGGTCTCACCTTCAATAACCACATAGCCAAACAGTCAGGAAATCCTTCTATGTGGCACACCTCATCACTAAGGGCTTTTCATCCAGAAAAAAGGAGGCCATTGTCCCACTGTACTCATCCCTCATTAGACCCATTATAGAATACAACACCCCATTTGGTATGTACTTCTCAAGACGTCTGCAACAACTGCAAAGGCTGCAGAAATACCTCACTAAAAGAATCACAGGCCTAAAGCAGATGCCCTATGCTGACCGCCTTAAAAAAACCCAGCTATACTCTGTCTTATATCATCTACTCAGAGGCAATCTCTGCTTAACATACAAGGCCATGTCATACTCAGAGTTGTTGGACATGCTACACTTAAAGTAATCCCAATCCCTCAGAGCCACACACTCCAGGGATCTAAACCTTGTCATCACAATAAACAAAACATGCCGGAGGGATAGGTTCCTGACCCGGAGACTCCCCAGACTCTAGAATAGATTGCCCATACATGTCGCAGAGTGCCTCTTTGGCCCTCTTCAAAAGAAACCTTGATGATTGGATGGGAGAAAGGAAATTCACCCCGGGGATCACGTCAGTCACCCTGCTAGACAGGGGTCCAGGGAAGTAAATAGTGTGGGAAGAAATAGCCAGGGAATTGTTATGGCTAGGCTTGTATAGGCCCTAGGGCTGATAGCCTAGTACCAACCTATGAACCTATAAGAAATATGTTATAAAGGAAAGAAAGATATATAAAGACTCTTAGTCTTTTTTAGCGGCCATTAACCAAAGGAGTTTTGAGAAGAAGTGAACTTTTTAACTACTGATGCGGTGGATTTATATTTTTCAATTCTACACACTTTGGTGTTGAATGGGTTGTAGAAAGGATGCGGTACCATGGAGCCCCTGACAATGAAGTGAGGACCATCGAGGAACTTTTAGATATTATACTTATGAGTTATTTTGTCATGTTTGATGGTGAAATTTATTTACAGCAGGTGGGGGTTGTGATGGGGTCCCCTTGTGGGGCTAGTGTGGCCAATTTGGTTATGGCCCACTGGCAATACCATTATGTGTTTAACAACACAGACATCATGCACTCTATCTGTTTTTATACGTAGTTCCTAGATGATGTGTTCATTTTATTTAGGGGGAATGGAGCATCAGCAAATGAACTGTTAAGGTACTTTAACTCAACTACAACTTTTTTAAGGGTTACCAGTTCCTTCAAGGAAGACAGCATTTCTTATTTAGATGTATGGTTAGTGAAGGACAACCGATTAGGTTGTTATTCAGCCAGTATACATCATAAGGAAATGTATTCCAACACTATGCTGCACTTTACTATTTGTCACCCCCTACACCAAAAGAGATCAGTGGTGAAGGGGGCGTTTGTTTATGCTGTAAGGATGGTCACTAAGGAAGCTCAGATTTTAGATGAGTGTGACCTGTTAAAACAGATGTTTATGAACAGAGGATACCCTGAAAGATTTGTTGGGGAAATTGTGGTAGAAGTTATAGAGAAAAGGAGGAGAGGGATTTATAAACCTATTTTGTGTTTTCCAGGTGAATTGTCAGTGGTAGATAACGGTGATAAAAATGTAGTCCCTGTTTTTGGTAGAGATACAGTTGGCTCCCCCCAGTCAAAGGATTTTGCCTCTAGTTTTTTTCACGCAATATAGTATTGATGCTTACACAATAAGGAGTATTTTGTCCAAGAATTGGAGGGTTTTTTCAATAGAAGAAGAAACTGTTGATAAAATAAACCATAACCCATTGGTTATTTTCAAGAGGGGTAGGAATCTGAAATCTTTAGTGGAATTCCCTAGGCAGATTTATGCCCGTACCCCTGACATGTGTAAGTGCAAGGCTTATAACTATTGTAGATATAAAGTGTCTGGCTGTACATTTACTATTTGGGATAGGTCTTATAGGGTCAATGGTAGGTACAATTGTAACACTATCCCCTGGATTTGCGAAGCCCTTTATAGCATGCAGGATGAGTCTAAGAGCTATTTTCGGCAATCCAGGAATGAGCCCCCGGGATGTGCACGTGAGCTCTTAGACTAATCCTGCATGGACTAAGCTCCTGTATACAAATTACCCTCATTTGCAGATGAAAACCGTGCAATTGAGGGTAATATGAGATCCAGGAAGCCAGCAGCTGTCAGTGTAGGACAAGTGCAGTGTGCAGAAATATACTCGGTTAGTAACCGAGTACATTTATGCAAACTACAAAACGGAGCTATGACAGCTCCAAATAAAGGCTGCATATCATTGATGAAGCATGCCAATGGCCAAGTAGAAGGCCATTGGCATTGCAAAATGTGTAAAAAAAAAAAAAAAACTTTATTTTTTTTCGCCGATCTTGCCTGTTTAAGCATAGGGCAGCGGTGCGCAAAAGGGATCGGGGGGGGGGGAATAATAAAACAAACCTAAAAAAAGAATTCTAACTAAAAGCAGTATTCTGCCATGCAAGTCAATTGCAGGAATAAGACAACCTGGCCAATGAGTAATGGTTCCTAAGGGGGGAGGCAAAGTGTGGGACATGTAACTATGCATTAGCAGGCAATCCTATGCAAATGTGGGGAAGGATAGTGAAACCCAGATTTCCCCAGGGTGTGAGGCAAGTCCCAAAATTGTAAGAGTATAAATAGCTGGGTGCAAGACTAGGATATAGGTGACATCATGGGGGGGTGTGTCTCAGGCATACTGTAAGTGGATTGGAGCCCTCTGGCTCGGAATTACTCTTAGCTTAGCACAGCTAAACTAGGGGCATGTCTGAACCTGCCTAGTACTCTTTACAAAGTGTAAGCGGGTGTGTGCACCGCACATCGGGTTCTACAGGAAGAAAAAGGAAGTTAAACCAGGAAATAGCAGCTCTGTGCACATTTGAGTATTCCATTTGCACACAGGCTTAAACAGGGAGGCAATGGGAAGGGAAAACCGCAGTAGGAAAGTAATCAAGGAGAACTAGCTTAGCTTGACAGGTGAAATGTATCAGAATCAGCCAATTACACAGGCATCAGACCAGCCCAGCCCAGCACACCACTATAAACTATGCAAACACCTTTCCCCTTGTTTTTATCCCAAAAACTCTGCACCACTGGTGTATACAAATGGGGAAATGTTACAAAATGAAAGCAAGAGAAAAGATGTTAGGGGCTGCTTTTGCTATCATAAACTAGCATGTGCAAGAGGCTGAGGGTGGTGAGGATGTGAATGCTGCTGAGAAACCCACAGTGAGGAGATGGAGAAGAGTGTACAGACCCAGGGTAACTTACCAAGGGCTACATGAGCTGGAGATAGTGGAGTGCTATAGGGTGGACAGGGACCTCCTATAGCAAATTGTTGAGCTGTACTGGTCACGCCTCACGCACAGAATTAACAGAGGGGAACCCATCCCAGTGGATACCAAGGTATGTGTAGGCCTAAGAATACTAGCTACAGGTACCTTCCAAAGGTCAACTGGGGATATAATGGGGATCCAGGGTACTCCACCAGTTCCTGGATGCCATGTCAGCACATGTCGGTAAGCATGTATATTTTCCCCATCACCCATGAGGCGTTGGCCAGCAATATGCATCTCTTCCATCAAATAGCAGAATGCCCTGAGGTAGTGGGTAAAATAGACTGCATGCACATATGCATTAAAGCACCACCTGGTGAGCGGGGTAGGGTCTACATCAACCACAAGGGCTTCCCCTCCATCAACTTCCAGGTTGTGTGCGATGCCCGGGGCATAATAATGAATGTGTTTGCTGGCTGCCCTGGAAGCTATGATGATTCCCACATGTGGCATCTGACGCAGCTGTACCAGACATTTGCCAATGGGGACTTCCCACATGGTCACCTAGTGGGGGATGCTGGATATGCACTGGAACCATGGCTATTGACACCCATCAGAAATGCACACACACCCGAACAAGAAATCCATAATGAGGCACACACACAAACACGAATCATAATAGAGCATGTGTTTGGGATGCTCAAGTCACAGTTCTGGTGCCTGGACACATCTGGTGGAGCCTTGCAGTACTCACCAACTACATGTACCCAAATTCTCCTTGTATGTGCCATGCTACACAATATTATCCTGTGGAAACAGCTGCAGTAGGAACAGCATGGGGCAGGGCCACACAGCCCCCCCCACCATTGCCAAAGCCTGCACTGGCACAGAGTGACTCAGAGGAGGAACAACCTGAGCCTACCCCAGTAGGCAGAAGGAGGCATGCCCAGTATGCCCTGACCTTGGCAAAGAGGCAATGCATAGCACATGCACTGCCACAGTAGAGACCCAGGGAATGACACCTCTCTCTGACTCGCACATACAGTAAAAGGGGTGCCAAACATGACACTACCTGTGCTCAACCATGTATAGGGAGTGCACTATGTGCATCCGACATAGGCAGCCCTGCAGCACCACCCGCAATACTGGAACACCCACAAGGTAAGTGACTCACACATGCCAGTTGAGGGGATCACATACTCAACAACAGTTACAGCCAGCAGGATAGGTGCAGACAAACACAAACAAATGCTGTATTATAGCCTCTGAATGAGCCCTATGGGTAATCCCTCCCCCAGGCCTACATAGACAGACTACAGCAGGCCAGGCAGTTGGATGTAATTTGTGAAGGCTAGGAAGTCAGAAACTAATATGTAGGTAGTTAAAGCTAAGATTTGTAGTACACTGGTATGCCTCTAGCCAGCACGATAGGTACGACTACAGACTGAAATGGAGTGCTCAACATACCAGTACAGTCCTAGCAAATGTGTAAAAGTGTCAGGTGTGCCCCCCATCCTACGCACACTTATAGTAACAGTCAGGTGTGCCCCACCCCACTCCTTTGTAGAAATGTAGAAACAGTCAGGTGCCCCCCTCACTATGCAGAAATGTAGCAACAGTCAATGCCAAATGACCGATGTATACCCTGCAGACAAAGCATGCTACCTGTCAGTGTACAACACAAAGGTCAGCACCGCAGTACAAACTACCTGGAATTGACCCACACATGCAATATAGATGGCCATACTGGGCATGCTCACACACTTGGAGGAATGAAGGCAATGTCAGTCAACAATATACTGAAAGGTCATACCGGGCATGCTCACATACTTAAACACATGAAGGCCATGTCTGCAAACACCAGTGGACCAGACATATCTGGCAGTCGCAGTTCTTAGTGCAGACACTTGTGAGTATGCACCACTCTGCCTTGCACACACAGTGGATAGGTATACATACATATATATGTAAGGACAACACACTGTAATAAGCCAAAGGTAGATGAACATAGATGTGTGGAAGAGGGTGACCGTGACAAGGAGCCATCCAGGCCTGTCCCACCCAGCACACAGCCAAAGAGCCCCAAACACATGAGGTGCAGATGTCACTCACTGCAGATACTAGCCACCAGTATCTGTAAACATGACAGACTGTGTAGTGCACGTGCCAGCTGTGCAACATGACTGTACAGGGAAGTAGTAATCTAGTAGCTGTATACATGTACCTGTGACATATGACCCTGTGTGTATCCACATGTGGCATGTCAACCCCTACATGAATGGGTTACGGCCTATGCACACACCGCCCTCCCCCTAGCAGTATTATGACAAGCCTGCTGAGGTCATCCAATGTGAAATACACCTTTGGGAGAGCTGTAGCTCAATAATCGCCATGGCGCGTCCCCTAACTGCATACTACTGTAGTGATAAACTAGTTAGGTAGTAGTTCTAACCCCAGGCTTGGCAACTTTGTGAGTGTGTGCTTGTGTGCGTGAATGTCTGTCTCTGACTGTGTAGAGAAAAATGCTTTTTAGGCTATTCACACTCTGTACAATTCATATAATCAACTTTGGCAAGGCTGCTGATGTCACTCACCTAGAAATATACCTCTGGGAAATTCATAGTCCAGTAATTTCTGTATCGTGTCCTGTAACTGCGTACTGCTGTAGTGTGATAAAATAGTTAGGTAGGTTCTCTAACCCCAGACCTGGCAACTGTGTGTATCTGACTAAGTCAAAAGCAATGCCTTTTTAGGCTACTCACACTCTGTACAATTCATATATTCACTTTTGGCAAGGCTGCTGATGTCACTCACCTAGAAATACACCTCTGGGAAAATCATAGGCCAGTAATCTCCATAGTGCATCCTGTAACTGCGTACTGCTGTATTGTGATAAAGTAATTAGGTAGGTGTTCTAACCCTAAACCTGGCAACTGTGTGTGTTTGTGTGTGAATCTGTGTGTCTGACTGAGTAGAGAACAATGCTTTTTAGGCTGCTCACACTCCATACAATTCATATACTCAACTTTGGCAAGGCTGCTGATGTCACTCACCTAGAAATACACCTCTGGAAAAATCAGGACCCAGTAATCTCTGTGGCGTGTCCTGTAACTGCGTACTGATGGAGTGTGATAACATAGGTAGGTGTTCTAACCCCGGACTTGGCAACTGTGTGTGTGTGTGTGAATCTGTGTGTCTCTGACTGAGTAGTGAACAATGCTTTTTAGGTTACTCACACCCCTTAGAATTTATATACTTAACATTGGCAAGGTTGCTGATGTCACCCACCTAGAAATACACCTCTGGTAAGTTTGCAGCTCAGTAATCTCTGTAGCTCATCCTCTAAATGCGTACTGCTGTAGTGTGCTTTAAATCTGTGGTAGGGCTCCATTCCCACCCACAACAGTTCTGGATATTTTGTGTGTGTTTCAATGTCTGTGTATGGAGCAATGCATTATAGGCTACTCACTCTCAATACATTTAAAATGCCCTACTTTGGCAATCCTGCTGATGTAATTCATTGTGAAATACAACTTTGAGGAAAAAGCTCTTTAATAACCCCTGTGGTGCAGCCTATAACTGCGTCATGCTGTACTATGATATAGGTATTGGTCAGGGGCTCTATACCTACACATGTCAGTTATGGATATGTTGTGTGTGTCTCACTGTCTGTGTAGGGAGCAATGCATTTTAGGCTAGTCACTCGCAGTACAGTTGAAATGCCCTACTTTGGTAATCCTGCTGATGTCATTCATTGTGAAATACACCTTTGGGGAAGAAGTATTCCAGTAATGTCAATAGCGTGTACTATAACTACGTAGTGCTGTAGTGTAATAAACTAGATAGGTGGAGGTTCCACTCCCAAACATGACAGGTGTGTGTGTGCGTGTGTTTGTAACATGTATCTTGTGGGTGTGAGTGTGTGACACCTGTGGCAATGTGGAGGGGGTTTTGCTTATTTCTTTTATGGTGGCTCTACTATATATCATAATGTCAACTATATAGGGATAACATGTAAATTAGCTGAGAGGCTGGGGTGCAAAGCCATGTCCATACCCATACATGTGACATCAAGGCCAGACAATCACAGTTAGCAACCCCACTATTACCCAGAGCACACACTCAACCCACGTGTCATACACACTTACATGCCTAGGCAACAGCCAATATGTGGGTAGTACACTGCATATTGGCCACTGATAGTAACTATGCAGTGATAGCAGTGGGCTACAGAGGGCATGTCACCCTACCCATCAGTCCAATATGCACATACATGCAAACAGTGTACCTCCACCATGTTACCCATTGGATACTTGCACTACCTGTAGTGCCTTCACATGTGACTCACAACAGACATGCCATGCTTGACAACATGCCCTGTATGGACAGATGACACTGACATCAGGGAATGCTGGTAACATGTTATCAATGTAGGCACAGGGTAAACCTGCTGCCCATTACCTGTTCCTGCTACAGGTGGGCAAGACTGGCACATCTGATGATAATCTGTGTTCACAACATGGGCCAGACACCCCAGATACAGTTCTTCATGTCACTGTACATGCATGTGGGAGGTGTGCACATCCCAGATACCATCCATGTCATGGACTAAGGAACACATACATGGCATGTGATGTACAGCATTAGCCACACACAATAGTCCCCCAGGTGAATGGATGGGGGATGCAATACCCGCCTGTGTGGGCAAATGCAGAAACTACAGGCCTGAGCCACAATGCAGACCATTGTCATGTGACCTGATGCCAAGGTATATCCATCACCTACCCTTGTACAGCCTGCTGGCACAGTTGACCACAACACATCTGTGCAGACATGCACCCTTGCATGTCAGAACTAGCACCCTGTATGATTGTGTGTGTGTTGTATGGTGCGTATGTCCACATCCACACTCACTACAACCCTCAAGGGCATACTGAATCATACTGTCTGATGTCTGACACCTCCTCATTCTCTTTGCCCATATGGCTTCTGTATGACCCATGTGGTGCATGTGATACCTGCACATTGATGTGTTGTGGCAACCCCACTAGTGATGAGTTGCACTCCTGGCCCTGCCAAGGGTGTCAATGTGTGTGTGTCCCTGTGTGAGTGTGCCTGTGTTGATGCTGGCACCTGATCATGCAGACAGGCATGTGTACATCACCTACCGTATATCTACCATGTCCCTGTTGCAGATGTCACTCACCATCACATATATGTTCTGATTGCTCCATATCAAGTAAACCTTGTGGTGCATCCAATAACTGCATCGAACTGTGATAGCACTACATAATCGTCGGGGGGTTGATACCCTGTGCTGGTAGGTGTGTGACATAAACATGCTTTAGTTTTACTCTCCCATCACTCCCTGACATGTATTTGCTTCTGTCTGCCTCCCCCACTCCCCCTCTGGTGGATGTGGAGACCTACACCTGCCTTGATTAGGCAGCAACATGTGTATTTTAAGTGATGCTCATGATCAGCTGATGGTCTCTGCACAAATTGCAGTCCCCCCCCAGCTGATTGCTTGTGGAACAGCTGTGGTAACATTCTCATAGCCAATTGCATGGAAACACACTTCAATACCTAGGAACATCATGGTGGTGTTGTCCCTTTTCAGTCACTGTGAGCAGGAACTAGATCTGTTGTTTGGCAAACAGCATCTCAGATGGATTGGGGATTTACCTCTAACAACATATACTGTGGAAAGAGGGCAACAAACAGGAGGGGGATGTGCCTGACCTGACTACAAACTGTAAGTGCTGCTATACTGCATTTGAAATAATGTTGGTTTAACAGTGTTTGTCTGGATATGCCTGTCGTACATGTCGCAATACCTGCTATGTCAGTTCCATGTATATGAGGAATCCCCAACTGCAGGGTCATCTGCAGACTAGGCAGTGTTGTGCCTTTGGTTTCATGTGTTAGTCACAGTGCATCTATCTGTGGAATGCAGAAGGTAGTGTGAGGATTGCAGTCTGTAGATGGTGAAGGCCGTGACAGTTACTGACTTCATATCCCTCATAGGACATATGTTGCAACAAACCCCATTACAATAGTAAATATATGAGGTTATCACAGCAACATGTCTATACTGGCCCTGTGTACATGCTGTCAGCCACACCTCTGTCAGCCTTTGTACATATGGCGTGCATGAAGTGGTACATATGTGCTGTACACCATAAATAGTGTCATCATATCTGATAACAAGCCAGTGATATATCAGATTGCAACACATGTCATGTACTGTAGGGGTTAAATTTCATGATATAAGCTGGACATTCTGTGGAAGTTTGTACAGTACTGAGGTCTGTGTAGTGATGGTGAATGTCGGCAGTGTGTGTATTGTTAATATGTACTTTAGCCTGTGTACAGACTGTGGTAGATGTCATTGTTCTAGCTCCGCTTCTATCAGATGTTACATGCTGCCCCACTGTATGGTTCCATTTTGCCGTACATGTTTGTAGGGCCATACACACATGGCCCATACCACAGACATCCATGAGACCAATATATGTAGTGTCATTCTGTGAGTGGCACATATGAGGATGGTGTAGTACAGATAGTCCATATACTGTAATATTATGCTAGCTTACCATATGTGGCTGTGTTCACATTGTTTGTGGTTATGCACTGTCACACAGGTGTATCTTACCCTGTGCTGTGACATGGCTGTTGAGCCTGCTATCTATGCAGGTGCATGTGCATTCCCCCATATGAGATGTAGGCCAGTCTTGAGCCAGTCTTCCTGTAGCCTGCACAGTGCATTGTTGCATGCCTAGCAGCTTAGTGTACTTAACCAGTGGGATGTCATGTGCAGATACTTGCCAGATGTACTGCTGCTGGCCCTCACTTAAAAGCCATGTATGTCAAACAGAGCAGTGGGATGCTGTACAGATGTATATCAATATCTAGTGGGTAGTATGTGTCCATGGCACCCCTGTACCAGCAGTCATTATGTGTCAGGCCAGACAGGAGTGTGAGAATCCAACACTTATGGTGCCAAATGTATACCAGTCATTATGTATTATACCCATCAACATGGCTGTCTACATCCATATTGTCAGGCCTGGTACACATGCTGTGCACTAAGGGATTATGTGTACACCTCTGGACTGTACAGGGTGTGTCTGAAGTTCCACATATAGTGGCGGCCAATATCTCTGCTGCACTCCACAGGGGCATTACATGCTAGTGGTGGTACTTTACAATGATTTCCTTAGGATGTCTGTCAGTAGCCAATGGCACACATGTTATAAGCAGATGTCACCTTCCACATACACCATGTCTATGAAGACAATCCCAACAACAGTAGCAACAGTCTAGTAATATACCTGCTATACATACCTGACATCCCCTTGCACTACGATTTTGGGACTATAGGGGCTGGGGTAGGGCTACACTCCATGTCCAGGACATATGGTGGAAATATATGTACATATACTTATCCAGATAGCCATATATATATATATATATATATATATATATATATATATATATATATATATAAAATTACATATGTGTACTGCTTCCAGTTGCCACTGTCATGGCAACCATCCACTATAAATCCCTACAGCATGTGGTCCATTTACATTTCCTGTGTGATGGACATCCTTCCTGTGTGTGGGCATCAGTGTTACAGACAGCAGGTAGCAATACCTCTTACAGGAGAACCTGCACACTCAGAGCGGCCACATATTTGTAGGAGGATCAGAAACTACAGACAAACTGTGAGTAGAGTTGTGTTATGCTTTGCATAGTACTGGTGTTACAGGGTGTGTGTGTGTGTGTGTGTGTGTGTGTGTGTGTGTGTGTGTGTGTGTATAAACATACTAGTGTACCTTGGAATGCAGTCTGTCTGCATAGCTCACTACTGTGGGCCTATCCTCTTGCTGGACAGAGGTATGCCTATCATGTGTTGTCTGTCCACCACACAGGTCCTGTGTCAGATATTACACTGACAGTGTGTGTGTTGTGTGCTATCAGTACATGGCTACATCCATTTCTATTTCTAACCTCAATTCTCTAACTAAGGGTATGTTCCAGACTATCCTGTAACACGAGCACCTTGCTTAGTGTATGGCAACAGTGTTCCACATATGTGCCTGTGTTCCAGCCTCTGTCCTCCATCTACATACCAAGCTTTGCACATATGTCATGCTGTTGGGGGTTGTTCTGTAGTGGGCTGTACGTTTATCACACTGCAATTGCTGCCATTAGTCCACTGCTGTTGTATCCCCCACACATACAGTGGGGCTGGGGCCATATATGTGTGGGCATCACCTACACAACACATGTGTGCCCTTATGCACTGCAGAGGCCTGTGTATGTAACAGTGGTATATGGGCCTGTATTATTGAGTCTAGGTGGGAAGCACCATAAATGACCTAGGCTGTTACAAAATGTGGGGGTATCAGGGGTGAGCTGCCACAAGGTATCTGGATGTACAGTACTGTATACTTCACCTATATTGACATTATTTACATGAATTGGGGTACTGAAAGCCTTCCGCCTCCTGCCATACAGATTGTTCTGTTTGTTATGCCTTGTTATGTACCAGTTACAACCCATTTGATCACAAAACATCTTTACCTCCTACAGAGTTTGTACAGAGTGTAGATAGAGGCTGCTGAACTACACACCTGCAGTACATACTGTTGATTGTTTGGTGTCCTGTGGCCCAGTCTGTCTTCTCTATTGTACATTTTGAAGGGCTTGGCCTGGACAGCAACAGTTGTGAACCTTTCCAGACTACTGTATTAGTGTAACTGTTTCACAGTTGCAGTACTCTGTTTATATGGTTGTCGGTATCAGAACAGCTATATGACATGGCATATAGAACTGTTATAGTACACAATTAAAGGATTCCTATTTCTGCAAATCTGTGTGTGGTGTCTTTCCTATGGCCTTTCTATGGGTATATGTTGCAGGCAATTATTGACATTAGTATGGGTGGCCCATACAGTGTCCAGTTGTTCAGGTGTTAACTGTAGGCATAGTGGCTGTTCCATATTGTGTGCACCTTCTACATATGTATCTTACTGTACATATATCTGCATTTGTATGTGTAGTCACATGTATGTATATCTCTCTCTCTATATATATATATATATATATATATATATATATATATATATATATGTGTGTGTGTGTGTGTGTGTGTGTGTGTATCTGTATCTGCATATCTGTGTCTGTGTATCTGTATCTTGGGGATGTTGATGGCTTCCACATATTACATGTCCTATGGGAGGCAGACTGTACTTGGTAGTGTATTGCAAGGCGCAAGTGTTTGGCTGCAGGGGGGATGTCTATACGTACAAGACGTATAGTGGGTGGGGCCTCTCAACCCCATTAACGGTGCATGTGGAAATATGTGTATTTGTTAATCTGCAATTGCTATCTACAGATGTATGGCCATATATACCTACATAGATATATATATCTGCTAACATATATATAACTATGTCTGTATATAACTAAATAGATATATATCTGCATACACATATGTAACGTGCTGTGTATATGTAGACATATAGGTGTCACCAAATATATGTGTCGATTTAGGCATATGCATGTATATATGTACATATATAGTGATATATATGTATATAGAGTTAGTAAAACAAAAAGCCCCTCAGATCACTTACAATTCAGACAGCTAAGAAACGAAACAAAAAAGCCATATTAGCCGATAAAAGAAACTACTACCATCAGCTTCAATAAACCCACCAAAATAATCCTCAGAAATTCTGGCTAGGCATCAACAACTTCCTACACCCAGAACGCTCAAGCACTCCTACTCCCACTGGCTCTGATCACAACAATCCCAACCAAATAGCAGACTCATTTAACACATTTTTCACTGAAACAATACAATTCCTAGCTAACCAGCTCTCCCCTAGCACCCCATGCTCAAACATAACCTCTACCAACAATCCTCCTCTATTTCATTTTCTGCCAGTGCCCACATCCCTCATCTTTAACCTCATCCAAAAACTTAAACCCACCACACTCTCTGCAGATCTACTACCTGCAGAATACCTACAAAAAGCTGCTAAAGTCATAGCCTACCCCATATCCATCCTCATTAATAGAACTATTTCTGAAGGAACTATCCCCTTAATCTGGAAAGTCTCTCACATTATCTCCCTGCACAAAGGCGGTAACTCCAAGGAGTTCTCCAATTACAGGCCCATAGCCATACTATCTCCTCTGGCAAAAATAATGGAGAAATGTATTCATTTACAACTGTTACCCTACCTACTTGAAAACAACCTACTAGCACCTTGTCAACATGGCTTTAGACCATTCCATAGCACCACCTCTGCTCTCCTATCCTTCACTAAACAAATTAATAGTAATCGTAATAATGATACTCTATCCTCAGCCCTTTTTATCAACCTGTCTAAAGCATTTGACATGGTTAACCACCACCTTCTCTTAGACACACTCAAAAACTTATCACTGGATGCCCTTACTATACAGTGGTTCCACTCATACCTAAATAACAGACAACAGGCTGTTCTATGGGAAAATACTTTATCTTCCCACCTCCCAGTAGCCCTAGGGGTCCCTCAAGGATCCATATTGGGTCCTTTACTCTTCTCCATCTTTACAAATGACCTCCATTCGGTAATTCCACAAGCTTACTGTATCCAATACGCAGATGACTCCACACTCATATGCTCTGCTACTACCCAATCAGAACTTCAGTCACTAACCCAAAAGACCTTTAGCACAGTTGAAAACTGGCTCCTACAAAGGTGTCTTATCTTAAACCCTAAAAAAACTAAAATGCTACTATTCACCCCCACTCGCAGAACCTCCCCACTTAACTTTACTATTACCTCAAATAATGGACCTATAATATCCCCTGAACCAACCACCAAACTACTTGGAGTACTAATAGATAATCACTTGTCTTTTGAACCTCACATTAATAACACAATAAAAACAGTTAATAAGAAACTAGGTTCCCTCTATAGAATTAAACCCTTTCTAACTCCTCTAGCCAGGGTCGCCATTGCTCGCACACACCTTATCTCTACCCTCCTGTATGCCTCCCCTATCTATACCAAAATATGGAAAAGTAACCTGAATAAACTGTCATCCTCCTACAACAATATAGCCAGATTTGCAGCAGGGTCCTCCTATAGAACTCATCATTGTATCAATTTGAATAAACTCGGATGGCTAGAATTGCCAAATCTAATACTTTTTAATCAACTAACAGTAGCCCATAAGATCCTGTATCTACCTCAAAATACACCCATACTCACATCCCTAGTCATCCCCTATAACAATCTCAAAACCTTGCGCACATCTAATAAACTACTTGTACAAATATCTATATCCAACAACTCAGCTGGTGACACCCTGTTCTGTAATACAGTAGGCAAGGCCTGGAACAGCCTTCCAAGTCAGCTAACCTCACTATCCTCTGTTAACCTATTTAAAAGCAAGCTCAAAACCTACCTCAAATCACACTGGCTATGCTCCTATGATAACCCAGACTAACAACCATACCACTTTCAAGACTCCCATGATCCCTAGCCTCTTTTGAACATTATCTTGTGTTAACTCTCTGATAGCAGTGAGCTTGACCATTCTGAGGATTCTTTCCTTTTGTAAATATGTATATACTGTTGAATTTCCAACCGTGTTCATATCACACCTCAACTCTTGTGAGACTAAACACTATTATTGTATCCTCCTATTTGCTTTTGTATACTCTATCCATTCAACACTAGTGTTTATCTTCTGATTTCTTGTATGACCATAGTATCTACAGCATCTTAGTTATAATTTCCATTATTTATTCATACTACTATTGTATCAAGCTTATTTTTACATCAGGCTTTTGTTCCTACTGGTATACAGAATATAAAATCCTAGTTATGTAATATATCATAAAGTTTTGTAATGTACCAATGGCTACTTGATATATATTTGTTTGTCCTATTTGGTTATTGTATTGTGGAGCTTTTCTCCCTGGGCCTCCACTGAAAATAGACATATATCCAGCTGGACTAGCCCGGTCAACAAATGTAAAATAAAAATAAAATAAAATAAAAAAAAAAATATATATATATATATATATATATATATATATATATATATATATATATGTTGTATCTGTTTAGATTTTAATATAGTTACATACACAGACATCTAAATGTTGGTATACATTCTCTGTACTGTTGCATGACAGGACTGGATGATATGTTTCTGAAAACATTGAATTTCTGTGTATCTGTCATGGCTTAGTGGTACATCACTTTGTCTAGGGTGTGCAGTTCCTTGCCAGAGCTGTTTATTTTGTTGCTGGGCAGAACACGGCCCGTTGGATACAGAGTGATTAAGGCACTTTAAAGCAGTTGTAAGCAGGTTTGCATGGGTTTGCACAGCGCTAAGCATTGCCTACACAGGTTAAGCAATTTAGAAGCTGAATGTATGAAAATGTAACTGGAGTTTAGTAGTGCTTACCATTGTGCAAACCCATGGAAACCCACTTACAGCTGCTTTAAAGTGCCTTAATCACTCTGTATCCAATGGGCTGTGTTTTGCCCAGCAACAAAATAAACAGCTCCTGCAAGGCTCGAAACCAGAACCCTGCACACCATACACAAAGTGATTTACCACTAAGCCATGGCAAATATGCATAATTATGATGTTTTCACATACATATCTTCCAGCCCAGGTATTCAACACTACATGGAATGTATTCCACCATGTAGATGTATTTGTATGTGTATATATATTCATATTTAAATGGATATAACATATTTATATATGTAGATATAGCTATAGAAAAATATACATATATATATATATATATATATATATATATATATATATATATATATGCCAATATATACATATATACAAAGATACGCATACATCTATAGATATATATGTATACATCCATATGTCCACATATATACAGCACTAAAAATGCATATATGTAAACATATATATGGTTCACCTTTCAAAGGGAGAAATTCATGTCTCCGAAAGCTGGAAGGCCAAAAGTATGTTCTCAACATTGCACAATCTTGCAATTAATGCATCGAATGCGCAATGAGCTCATTGAAGATTCGGCAGTTTGGGTGCAGATGGCACTATAGTGGGAATGGGGAATATTTGCTTAACCCACTGTAGTGCGAACTCAGAGTTAGTATATCACAGTAGGGGGGTTGTGGTGGGCCCAGTCCCTCAGATGGCGGGTGCAATGGGGGCTTGCCCTCTTGCATTACGATATGTATTCCAACTTGCAGTTCGAGAATCAGCAAAGTTGCTTTTAGATTTGCTGTGTTTTGAACTGTGGTGCAATTATAAATGATGGAGTGGTCCTTTCAGTTTGCAGAAAGGGCCGTTCAAAGAAATGAGTGTCTCCATTTCAAAGGTAAACACATATATATCTATATAGATATATATGGACATACATCTGTAGACGAAACTGGGAACATAACCACAACATATATGTCCACATGCACCATTGATGGATTTGAGAGACCCAAACAACATACATCTGGCATGGATAGGTATCCCCCCCCCCCACAGCCAAACACGTATGGTCTGCAATACACTACCAACCTTAGCAGATCCCCTAACCAGGACCCTACATGACAAGGGCAGTACATGTTAACAGTACTACATCCCTATGTATTGGGCATTTTTTTATTTTTATTTATTTATTTTTGTGGGAGAGGACATTTATTTTTTTTTATTTTTTTGGTGGGTATAGAGGAATGTTGGGAAAGGTGCTTAGGAATGATTGGGTTGGGTAGGTAGAATAGATTAGGAACTATCCACAGACATACAGGCCATTCAAGATAGACAGGGATGGTGATGGAGACAAAAGGTTGGGGGACACCATGATTGGGGATAGGTAGGGGGCATAAGAGCTGCAACCACATCCAGCATGAGAACAATGAGATTCTAGTTCTCACCCTCAGTACTGGCATCAATGTCTCTGCAGCAGAAGCCTGGGTCAGTGCTGGATGTGAAACCATCTTTGCAATGTGGCATAGGACCCTTTCAACTCTGCTGATAAGTCCACCAAGGCCTTTCCTGTTATATCCTCAACCAGTCCTGTCAGCTCCTGCTGGGTGACAAATTCACAACCTCCACTAATACTACTCTTGAATACTACTGCACCAGCAGCTGGGGAAGAGCTACCTGATGTACTTGGAGCAGATAGGGCAGGGGTTGTGCAGACAACAATGACAGGCTGTGAACTTGAAGTGCTGGGCGTCTATGTTGCCATCTGTAGAGCTATGGCAGGCTGTGTACTTCTCTGTGCTGTTGATGATTAATTTTCATGAGCAAGTTATGCAAATAGCAGATTCTTAATAAATTATAACCCCCCCTCAAAAAAGAGACAAGGGTGGAGGAGATAAAAAATAAGAGATAATTAGATACATATATAACTGTACTAATTCTAGCCTTTAGTGCTTTCTTGTATACTTCCAGTTAACACCCATAGCTCCTTATGGTATCCAAACCTATCTTGGGTCTCACTTTTTAATTACGTAACTTACCAGCTTATAATAGGTAGGATTAGAAAAAGCAAGGATTTATTAATCAAATGACACTAAGATGGTTAATCTGCAATGTCTTGTAGTAGAAAAGCCTTGATTATCTTATCCTTTTTAAGATGATTTTTCAGAAAATGCTCTAGGATGCAAGGATGTGTGTGTGTGTGTGTGTGTGTGTGTGTGTGTGTGTGTGTGTGTGTGTGTGTGTGTGTGTGTGTGTGTGTGTGTGTGTGTGTGTGTGTGTGTGTGTATGTGTGTGCAGGCTGTAAGATGTTCAACATTCCATACCACATAGTTGTTAGTGAGTTAAATAAACGTTTTATTTGGCAATACATAAACAACTCTGATTATTTACTATTACACATGTTTGTGACCTCCATATATGATGGAAAGGCATTTACGTGTTATTAAATAAACAAATATCACTGACCTGATATAAGAAACAGTTGCCTTTATTTCACTATGAATGACTGCAATTATGCATTCTAACTAAATAATTAAAAATTACCATAATGTAATTCTTCCTGACAGACTGCTATTAAAACCTTCTAAATAATTTTCAATTAAAAATTTTTTTGTTGATTCTGGGTCCTGAAACCACACACAGCAAAGTGGGTATTCTAATTGCCTAATGCAAACAGCAACACTTACTGGGGAAGGCATGCTTGAGATGAATGATGAGGTATGCCTGCATAAGATGCTAGTCCTCGAGGGAATAAAAATAATATAATGGCTTTCATTTTTACTTGAGTCATACTTACCCCAAGCCTCTCAGAGGCATAGACAGGTTATGGGTCAATGTACTTACACAGCTGAGGGAATTCCCATTCCTAAATTCAACCTCCCATTAGCTTAGGATGTCCTGCTTGTGGCTTTTATGGTCACTATAGGGGTAACAACATTATTCCTTAATGTTACTTGCAGTGGAAACAGCCTTGGCTAAGTTATTCCAAGCCTCAGCCTTATACTGAAACCCAGTATAACCCTGTTGCAGCAGCCTACAACTTTAGCAATCAATGAGCGTCACAAATATCCTGATCTCCTCAACACCCCACCTTTGTGCTCCAAATTTAGCATGATTCTCTCCCTCACCAGCCATGTCTGCAAAAGTGAAGCTTGCAAACTATGTCTGAAATGGCACCAAATTCAGATCTTATGTGTTACTGGTATTGTACAAACATGCACAGCCTTGCCAACTGCATTTGCATAATTGTAAGCAAATGGAACTCTTGGCAGGCAAACTGCCACTTCCTACAGAGTATAGCAGTAGAGGTGAGATGCTCCACCCATTATCAAAGTTTCCGATGTTCAACATTGGAATGCTTACTGCCATGGCTTTTGTGGGTTGCACTTTGGAAGGTAAATGATGGCAGAGTTCTGACAAAATATCAGCTCGGTGCTTACCCATTGTTAAACTATTATTGCAACTGCTGGAAAACTTACCCATGGAATAAAGGAGGCAAAGAATGCTTTTTAATGTATTAACTGACATTGCCATTTGAGAGCTAACTTTGTACCATGGAAATTTGACATGTATTGATATATGAATTAATGGAAATATACTTCAAAGAGGCTTATACATGTGTGGTTGTAATCCTGACTTATAATACATTCCTATGCGAATGTCATTCTTACTGCAAGTAATTCTGGTTCACATGGATGCAGTTGAATGTGATGATCAAGACAACTCAGTTTGTGTTACATATATACTTCAGAAGACACAAGGGTACAAAACATATAGTTGAGATTTGTGATGAATCATGATGTATCAAGAGAAATAAGACACACACACACACACACACACACACACACACACACACACACACACACACACACACACACACACACACACACACACACACACACACACACACACACACACACACACACACACACACACACACACACCAGCAGGGGCGTGCCACAACACCAGGCGAGTCTGAGTTACCAAACGAGACTAAACTAAATTTTTCACTTTTTTCCTTAGGTAGTGAATCCAGTTTGTATGGTGCCAAGTGAAGATCAAATATACCATAAAATGAAGGTAAATAAAAAAATAAAAATATTGTGACAAATTGCAATGTGATCTCTACACAGGATTCCACAATGCTCATATACAGTATTTATCTCAATTCACCTCAACTACACCATGCGCACAGAATTTGACATCTGTCAGGTGCATTTAATGAAGTAAGTACTGTCCCTGTTGCAGAGGGCTGTGCAATGATGCCAGGCATGTTTGTGTTACCTAAGACAGACTACGCTAAATTTTCCATTTTTTCCATAGGTAGAGAACCCTGTTTGCACGATGCCAAGCAGAGAGCAAATGTGCTGTAAAATAGATTAAGAATTAAAAATAAATATTGTTAATTATGGCATGGTGTTCTTTAAATAGGATTTGAATAATGCTTTGCATATTTTACTACTGTCAGTTCACCTGAGTCACACCTTGCATTACAGAGAAAGTTTGCTAGCAAGTATATTTTCTGAAGTAATTACTATACAGAGTGCTGCCAGGTAAGCAAAGCTGCAGCATTTTTTTGAGCTACCTAAGGCAACCTATACTAAATTTTTCACTTTTTTCAGCAGTAAACTATGTTTGTATTATACCAAGTGGAGAGCAAACAGAAAATACATTAGAAGGGTAATATAGTTTAGTAAAATTACAGGTAATGAACAAAATCCAATGTATGTATTTATGTACACATGACCAGAGCAAAAAGTGCATTCAACTGAACAGTTCTTACTTCTTACATCTCCTTGTAACATCAGTCATGTACTTTGTATAACACATTATCAGACTTGTAGTTAGTGACATACTGTATCACAGTGGACAGGCCGATGATCACATGTTGATTTTTGAACAACACAATGGTATCATGAAATGCAATGAAATATAAATATTCAGACAGTCCTCTGTAAAAGTATCATGTCAGTGGATTTGAACCTTGCATCAGATATAATGTATCTATAAGCTCACTGCACTTACAACTTGAGGCACAGAGAAAGATACATGTTAGCTATATTTTCCTCCATGTGTACTATCCAGAGTGTTGTCAGTTGTGCAATGCTGCCTGGCTGGTTTGTGTGATCTATGGCAGCCTAAACTAACTTTCTCACATATGTCTTTAAATTGTGAAAGTGATTTTCATGCTGCCAAGTTGAGTGCAAATGATATAAGATGAGACCTGACATGAAAAGCCAGCACTGAAATATTAGGACTGTTGATCTCTTGTATATCAATGTACTTGCAGTCTTTTTTTTTAAGTCCCTTCTCCATGACAAACCTTTACTAGTTGTATATAGGAGAGGAAAGAATGTGAAAACTAATTATTCCTGCTGTTAGGGTAACTAGAGATGCCTGCAAGCCACTAAAAGTTAACACTTCTCAGTGCTTGTCTTTCCATTGTTAGGAAGTGAGCATGTAATTGTGTAGTTCCTTATACCATGTTTACAATACCTATATTAAGTGCAGATTGTCAGATTCAGGAATGCTAATGATTTCACACTTCATTTGCACACTCACAGTGCATGCAGGACTTACTCTGCACTATATGAAGGTAATGGTGTAGGTAAGGCCCTTGAATCATACTGTGTAGACTGTTTTAAAATACATAGCTAAATATTGTCAGAATAATGGGTCCACGTCTATATCTCAAAATTTTGAAATCTCGAATTTCAGTATTTTAAAACCAGACTACCGACACCTCACAACATCAAAACTCCAAAATCACGAAATTTAAAACGTCGTAAAGTAATAAACACAAAAATCCAAACCTCCCCTGAAAAACTGTTTGCTTAGATCTCTCTTGAAACTGTTGTCTCACTGATCTGAGAGACTGATCTGCAAATATACAAGGCTGAGTATATATTTTTTGGTTTTAAAGTTTGTACTGTTAGTTGTTGCTTGGATCTCTGTTGAAACTGTTGTCTCACTGTTCTGAGAGACTGATCTGCAAATATGCAGAGCTGAGTATATATTTTTTTGGTTTTAAAGTTTATACTGTTAGTTGTTGCTTAGATCTCTGTTGAAACTGTTTTGTCCTACACACCCTCGCTATTTTTGGTTTGTAGTTTAAATTTGGTGGCTTTTGCAGTTGCCCGCCCCACTGTAGATTTGATCTGGGACACTCCCTCAGTCCCATCTCTTTACCACATTCTACCTAATAAACTCTTTCTGCACTTGCTTTTAGTCCTTTTTAATTTAATTGCATTTTTTAAACTGTGCTTGCTCTAATATTGTTGCATACTCAAGTGTGCTAGCTTGCACTGCATGTTAATTGTTTTTACTACTGTTTTTGCTACTTTTCTGTAAAAAAAACTATAAGCTTGTTTCCTACCTTTCCTGTAACTAGTGTTGCACATACAGATTTGCTGTATCCAGGACTGTGTGTAAGCTTCTGAGCCCCCCAAGCCTTTATGGGTTGGAGGGAAGCCTTCTAGCTTATCAGTGGGAGTGGTAAGCACTAGGTAACCTGTCTACCACATAAAGAGTGGTTCTGGCCCAGAAATTGTAGTTATTGGCTGTTTGGGCAATCTCTTCCATCTCTCTCAACTTTCTGATTTTTAAGCCTGCATTTGCACTTGTTTCTGCCCTGTAACTCATCTAGTGCAGATACAGATTCTTAGTTTTAGCACTTAAATTTGCTTATTCATGCTCAGCACTTGTTCAGAACTTGTAAGCACTTAATAAGTTACTAATTACTATACCACTCAATCTTCCTCATTATCTAGAGAAAAACAGTTTTTGTACTTACTTTTCTCACTTGCTTAGAGAAAAACAGTTCTTGTGCTCACTTTCCTCACTTATCTAGAGGAAAATAGTTTTTTTATTCAGGCATGTCCAAGGGTCAGCTCCTAGTGTTCTCTCCTGTCTATCTAATGAATCTGGGCATCTTGAGGCAATGTAGAAATTGCCTCATGTACACAGACAACCCTCTGCTCCTACCACCCAACACTACAATCTGTGAGAGATGCACTTATCTAGCCAAACTGGAGGTAAAGCACTCTCCAACCAAGACTGAACTTGACAGTCATGAGGAGAAGGTAAACATTTGCACCACACTACACTCATCACATAGTCTCACTAAATCTACACCACCAAAATCCACACATAGTAACACAAAAACATTTGCGGAGGCTCTCAATAATAATCTGTTGAAGCAACAAAGACCTTCAAAGCAGAAATGCAAGCAACCTCCACCCCCCAACTCAACCCAAATGACACATAGCCCACAGACTCAGTGTGCCACTCAACTATAACCAATAAGGCAAAACAATGTACCCAACACACTAGTCATAGGTGACTCTATAGTCAGGCATACTGATGTCCCACTCACCAAGCTAAATAAGGAGAAGGTTACTGTTAGCTGCCTGTCGGGTGCCAGGATCTGCCACATAACCCATTCACTCAGGTCACTCCACAACAAGTACAAATATGACTCTATCATTGTCCATGTTGGTGTGAATGACCTGAGACATACCTCCCTGGACTATATGAAAAGAGACATGGAAGAGCTCTCTGGTCTTGTAGCTCAGGCAGGTATGAGCAGCATTCTACCAACGCCCAGAAAGATACCACAGTACAAGGACAAAATGAATGACTTCAACAATTGGTTATGCTTCTGGTGTCATTCTAAGGGGATCCAATATCTGTCTGCTTGGGATGACAGACCATGATGCTTTGCCACAGATGGCCTGCACCTTTCACCCCCTGGGATTCCAGATACTGGCTAATGCTCTTGCTGCCCCTATAGTGTCTTTTTTAGGAAAGGTTCAAATAATAAAATTCACCGCCATAACAGGAATTGGCAAGCAAAAACTGAGGGTAATGCTACTCAATGCTAGAAGTCTAAATCTCAAAATGCACTCACTCGAGGCACTCCTTAAAATGGAGAACATCGATATCTGTGCAGTGACTGAGACCTGGTTCAAGGTTCCAGAGAGCACCCCTGCACTACCAGGCTATAACTCATACCACACTTTTCGGCCATGAAACCTGGACCAAAACACCAAAGGTGGAGGTGTGTCCATATTCATTAAGGATATCCACACCTCCAGGCTAGTTGCACAGCACAATGCATCTGAGGTTATCCAAGTGCAACTAACTCTGGGCAAAACTGCAATCCAAATTATAGCTTGCTTCAGATCCCCCACCGTGCCCCAGGATTCTCACTCTCTTTTCTTGATGTACTGGAAAATATTAGGGTTCAACCAAACACCCAAATAATGGGTGACTTTAACTACCCAACCATTAACTGGGAAAACTGCTCATGTACCAACTCCTTAGCTCAATGCTTTCTGGAATTCATAGACTCCAATGCCCTGGATCAACTTATCCACACCCCCACCAGGGGCAACAATATCCTAGACCTAGTCATTACCAACATCAGTGACCAGTGTTCCACACCTGAAGTCAGCTCCTCATTGTTTCGATCCGACCATAAGCTAATCACCCTTGATATCCACATCCCGCCCCCCCACACCCCATTAAGGAAACCACAGTAAAACATTTCTCCAAAGCCAACTTCATGCTTCTTAAGACAGAAGTGGTGAACTTCATGACACCCATGCAGATGGACAATACAGTTACAACTGCTGAATCCTACAGAAATGCACTCGATCCAGTGCATGGATCGTGCTATCCCAAACAGAACCAAGATGCTATCCTCAAAAAAAGGAAGCCAATCTGGTGGTCTCCTGCCATAAACAAATTGTACAACAGAAGGAAGAAACTGTTGCAAAAGAGAGTAAAATCCCATGAGTGGGGGAACTCCCTGGTCAGCCTCAGTAAGAAGCTGAGATCCCTTATAAGATCCTCCAAAGCTAGCTACGAAAACAAAATTGCCACTAATTCCAAGGACAACCACAAAGCATTCTATAGCTATGTCAAGAATCTCGATGGCAACACCCAGATCTGCTCTGAGTTACAGCACAAAGGCAGGAAAATTACAGAACCAACTGATATTGCTAACGTCCTGGCAGATAGGCTCAGTGCTAACATTACCCCCCTCTCACCCCCTAAAGGGCCCATATCTATACAGGAAGAATGCAGATTCCCTGTAATCACAACTACACAGGTAAAAGCTGCACTCTCTAAAGACAAAAGCACAGCATCCATGGGACCAGACAACATCTCAGGCTGCGTTTTACACAAACTTCAAAACAAACTGGCTCCCCACATAAGCACCATGTTCAATAATAGCCTCGCATCAAGCTTTATGCCCACTGAATGGTGCACAGCAGCAGTTATCCCACTCCACAAAGGGGGAGCCGCCACTGATCCTGGGAACTATTGACCTATTAGCCTGATGAGCCTAGTCTGCAAGGCCATGGAATGTATCATCATGGAACTCATAAACAAAGACATTGGTAACCTCCAAACTCTGGATCCCACCCAGTTCAGGTTTGTGAAAGGCAGATCATGCCTCCTGAACCTGATCAACTTCTTTGATGCAAAGCCGTAGATGAGGGTAAGGTGGTTCACACAGCCTATCTTGACCTCGCCATGACATTCGACACCATCCCCCATTCTGGAATTATAGCTAAACTCACTAAACTAGGTATAAATCCCTACGTCACAAGATGGGTTGCCAACTGGCTCATTGACAGAACCCACATTGTAAAAGTTGCAGACTCCAAATGTGACCTCAAACCAGTGAAAGTGGAGTACCACAAGGTTCCATCCTGGGACTTTTCCTGTTTGGTATCTACTTCTCTGAAGTACAGGCTAACAGAGAAGGCCTCTGGCTAACAAAGTTCGCAGCTGATTGCAAACTAGGAGCCATAGTCAAGTCCCCAAATGATATGGACATCCTACAGAAGAGCCTCGCTGAGACAGATGCCTGGTGTCAGAGCCATGGCCTCAAGCTCAATGCCAAAAAGTGCAGTGTCATCCCCTTTGGTAAAACCTCTGTACCCATGAACAACAACATAGGCAGCAATCTACTTAACGCCAAATGCGTGATGAGACCTTTGGACCCAGGTGGACATTAGTCTCCTTTTATAGTCACATCACCATAGTAGTCAGGAAGTCCTTCTTCGTGGCATACCTCATCATAAAAGGGTTCTCATCTAGAAAAAAAGAGGTCATTGTTCCCCTTTACTCAACACTCATTAGACCCATTATAGAGTACAATGCCCCTTTTGGAATATACCTCACAAGACATCTGCAGCAGCTGGAAAGGCCACAGAAGTACCTCACAAAGAGGATTAATGGCCTCAAAAAATGCCCTACACCGACTGCCTCAAAAAACTCCAGCTTTACTCCATAGCATATCACCTACTCCAAGGTGATCTCTGCCTAACATATAAAGCTATGTCAAACCCAGAGCTGTTGGACATGCTACACCTAAATAAATCCCAATCCCTCCAAGCTACATGCTCTAGGGACTTAAACCTTGTCACCACAATAAACAGGACATGCTGGAGGGATAGATTCCTGTCCCAGAGACCTCCCATACTCTGGAACAGGCTACCCATCTATGTCAAGCAAAGTTCTTCATTAGCACTCTTCAAGAAAAATCTTGATGAGTGGATGGGAAATAGGAAATACACCCCGGGGATCTCTTCTGTGTCTCTGCTCGACAGTTGCACAGGAAAATAACTTTCTTGGGTGGAGTAAGCCAGGGAACCTTGTTGGCTAGGCTTACGTAGGCCCTTGGGCTGATAGCTTAGTACCTACCTATGAACCTATGAGCACACAGAAACATTACATAACTCAACAAACTAACACGGCCAGACAATTATGCATGGGGGCAAGCCCTCTTGTGGGAGGCTGTGCCCCCCACACCCCTCACTACTTATATATACCAACTCTGAGGTCGCACTAACTCGAAGAAACATAAAATAACACAAACCTACTCTTACCTGCTCTACACTGCCATTGCAAATAGTCATATTTACACTCACTAATAGCACACAAACACACGCATACACACACGCACACACACACACACACACACACACACACACACACACACACGTGCGCACACATGTGCACATGCACACACACACACACACACACACACACACACACACACACACACACACACACACACACACACACACTCATATTACACGTGTACAAAAATCACCACATACAACACTCACACACATGCACCCTCACCTACCTTCCCCAACCAACCCTAAAGCTCCCCACAAACATCCAAACCAAAAAAAAGTCTACCTAAACCCTTAAAAATTCAACACCTACCTAAATTCCCAGACATAAATGAACATCGGCCACCATAGCATGAGATCCTTAAAGAGACAGTACACAATAAAGTACACACCAAACTAAACAAATCCCACATTCAGTAAACTGAGATTAGACAAAGTGCACTTTCAACATTCTGGTCTCAAACTACTGAACTTCGAGAATTCAGTTTTTCAAAATATAGAAGTGGACCAAGAATAGCAGGACTTTGGGAGATTTAAGTATTTTATACATTGCTGTATTGTCAAGGTATGTTGATATTTCTCATTTTAACATTAATAAATAAAATGCACATGTGGTATTAGTTTGTTGATTTATGTAGTGTTTTTGTGTGTTTTTGGGGGGAGGTTTGGATTTTGTTTGTGTTTATTACACACTAATGAAAACTATTTGAATACTTTTAAATGTATTTACATCTATCCCTTACTTTTGCCATAACCATTTCTACACATGCTACTGAATGCTACATAATAAATGTATTATTTAATTTCTGTGTCATATTTGCACACTTTTTGCATATGATTGTATAACAGGTTGAGTTAGCAGGATAAGGAAACATGTTCTGTGTGTGCATTGCTACTGGACTGAACTCCACAGCAGTGGATAAGGTAGTTATAACAGTCTGGGGTTAGTTTTCTAATGTGGCAATGATGATTGCCATATTATTAATGCAGAACTTCAGTATAAAGTTTAAACCTGTGATATCTCCATTATAGAGGTGTTATACAATCTGTGCTAACAACTGAGTTCAAAATATACTTCTTTTTATGTTTTTGGGGGGTTGGATTAGGGAGGCTAACTTGTGTTTAGTCATAGGCTGTACACATATTTTGATATGAGTAATCAATAATATAACATTTTATTTTCTTTACAGTTTCTACACTTCCTTATCATAAGAGCTGGTATGAATTGTGTCCTTCAGAGTTGTCTCTGTCTGATGCATGCAGAAAACAGCTATTACATGATTAGGCAAAGGTTGTGGAGTTTGGCGGGCATCAGTATTCCTATTTGTATGTGCATGGGATCTTAGGCTTTGAACTAGGTAGTGATTGTGTGTGCTATCCTTTGCTCTTAGCCAGAGTCAAAGCATAATGCACATACCTATACCTGCCACTGCCATCTGCAGCAAGTAGTTATCCCTCGGATTCCTTATCTGCATCTGCTGCTGGACCTGTCTGTGGTGCTTGAAACTGTGGTCCTGCCCCTTGTTGTTTGATGGAGCTGTTTCCTGAGAATGATACTGTGTAACATTTTACACTCTATAAGAATTTCAGCATAGGTGCCCAGGCAATAATGCAGTGCACCTCGTGATGTGTCTAGACAGCAGAACATTGATTTAAGCATATCAAACACACATTCTGTGATACTCCTAACTGAGCATGGGTCTCCCTGTATCCTTGCTCAATGGGGCTGTGTGGATGTCATGAGAAAGGGATCCAGTGCATAATCTGCATCCCCCACTAGAAGCCCTTGAATAATGCCCTCCTAAGAAAACCTGGTATACAGCTTACAATTGTGCCATATGTGTGAGTTGTGGAAACTGCCTGGATTACCTGCATAGACATTGTAGATGATCTATTGGGCATTACAGAAAACCTGATAGTTTACAGAGTGGAAACCTTTTCTGTTGATGTACCTCCTTTTCTGTTAATCTGGTAAGGCTTTTATTTATGTGTGTGTACAATCTAGGGTCTATATTATATATTCAAACTTTCTAAACTTCGAATACCATATGTTCGAAAACATATGATCAAAGTTTAAAAGGTTGAATATATAATAAAAAAAAAAAAAAAAAAAAAAAACTTAATGGTGCAGGCAGGGGGAAAGCCCCCCTGCACCCCCCACACCTCCCTACTTAAATATACCAACTCCAAGACCGCACTTCATTGCAGAAAAGGGAAATTCTCCCATTCTGCACCAACCGGCACCATTACGTTTAACCTTCGAACGCTTGAAATTTCGATCATATGGTGTCGACCATATGCCATTCGAAATTTCAAGCGTTCGTGGTTCTAATAGGAACTCTACAATCTATGGTGCGCTATTGCTTAAAATTCCTGCATGGTTCTTGCTCTTTCCTGTGGTGTCTGTGGGAAACAGATATGCTCCCTTGCATGTAATAGCATTGCATTTAAAAAAGGTGCAATATTCTAGAGGCTGATACCTGTGACACCCCTAAGATATCCCCCATGGGTCTTTGGAAAGTATCTGTAGTTAGTATACACAATGCTAAACATACCTTTGTTTCCACTGGGATCAGTTCTCCACAATTTCCCTGGAGCCTGTGGTGGGGGTCACAGAAGATGCATATTTCCTTCAGTGTTTCCCTGTCCACCTTGTATCTGTCGACAGTTTCTGTTTCATGCAGTCCATGATATGTCAAACAGCATATAAACACCCTTCTTTTTCTTTTAGTGCAAATTCTGGTAACAGCAGAAAGAGCACCCTGTTTTAAAGCCTGTTGCATGTTTAGCATAATAATGGCTGTTAACATGTTATTTTTCTGTAAGTGTAACTGTGCCTGCATTCCAAAAAGTTTTGATGTACATGGAAAAAGCCTACACCGAGTGTACACAATTGCTTTATAGCTTTATAAACTGTTTGCTATATGGGACTGGTTAATTACCCTGTACTTTAGTTCTTTATTAATTAACATATTCTGCCATTTCCCATTGTTTGGCAGCTCTCTGTGTCATGTAAAGCCAACATGATCCCCACACTTTGTGTAGCTTTTAATGAATCTTGCCAAATGGGTTTCATAGGGTGATGTCCCACATAAAGCATTTACATGTGAGGAGTAATGTGATAGTATGTGGTTTATATAATCCTGTTCTTTGTAAAGCATTTACATGTAAGGAGGTAACATGACAGCATTCTTTGTTTTGATTATCGTTCCTCTCCTCTTGCCTTACACAAACACACACACACACACACACACACACACACACACACACACACACACACACACACACACACACACACACACACACATAGATAGATAGATAGATAGATAGATAGATAGATAGATAGATAGATAAAAAAGTAGATTAGATGGATAGACAGACAGACAGACAGATAGAGATAGATAGATAGATAGATAGATAGATAGATAGATAGATAGATAGATAGATAGATAGACAGACAGATAGAGAGACAGACAGATAGATAGATAGATAGATAGATAGATAGATAGATAGATAGATAGATAGATAGATAGATAGATAGATAGATAGATAGATATGAGGGAGCAGCAGTAATGTGTATGGCTACCTAGTAAATGTGAAAAGCAGTAGTGGCAAATATACAACATTTACAGTACATACAAATACAAAAGTGAGTAAGGGAAGTGAGTGTACAGAGAGAATAGAGAAGAGAAAAGTAATGAGAATGTTTGTAGAATACAAAAAAGTGAGGGCATGCAGTAAGGAGGGTGTGGAGGAGACAGAAATATCAGAGCAAATGTGTATGCTGTGGTTATGCTAGCATTAAAGCCTGTCCTGAGAGAAGTAATGTGACTTGATTTACATGTTATCACTTCTCTTCGTAAGCATTTACAAATGTTTTTTCAAGCTGGTATTTATTTACTTAAAACTTATATCACTCCAAACCTCCTCAAAGGTGATGACCCTTCTCCCTGTACATGTGATCCAATTCTCCAGGGAACAAATGTGTCAAAGGGCTCAAATTCATGGGGGAATGAGTGTGCCAGTAAAGATCGTGGGAGCAAAAGCTTAATGGTGAAATGAAGACTGGAGATAAAAAAGGATCAAATATTAAAAAGATGTTGCTTCCCCTCCCATGAATGCATAAGCCTATTTGCACAATGTCAAGAAGGTTCATAGATTTGTCTTAAGCATACAGTCCAGGTGACCAGCTCAAATTTACAGTTTACTCCAAAGCACTGCCTAGTTAACTCACTTACTCAAGTCATCACAGTAGGCAAATGAAGGTGAAAAAATCAAACTCTGCTCTCTTAGCACAGGAAGCAGCTCATTAGCAAGCCAGCCCAGTTGTCCTCTGTACTACCTGCCACAATCCCTTCATTTATGAGTCATTTATCCTTTACATTGGTTGAAAAGTGTATATTAATAAATAAGTGAATCCTTTTCTTCAAACCCATATGCTTGTTATGAATGCGCAATGCTCAGCTATTCTCCAGTAATGCTGGACATCTAGATGTTAAGGACTGCAAACAATATTATACGGTTGTCTGACACCCTCCTTTGAGACAGTGCACTCAAACCATCTTCATCATATCCACTCATCCAGTGCACTCATTTTTCACATGCCCATTCCACTAAAGGATTAATATTTCTGTCTGTCACCGCGTCATTTGTTCCAACATGGAGGACAGATTTAGACTTTGCCACTTGGAGGATGCCTAGTCATTGCTAACCTTGCAAATTCTCAAGGCTTTAAAACAAAACTTAAATGTCTTTTTGTGGAAGACTTAGAGTTTTTGTTTGTGGAGTTAGCTGTTGAAGCTGGAAGAAAGTATAGAATGTGTCTAGCAATGTGTAGAGCAGAAACAGAGCATTGATTCAGCTAGAAATTTTTTTAAAGAAGATTTACATTTAGGGAGAATAGATATATTCCCCTGGATTTAATAAACTCTGTGTATGAATAGTATAATTTCTACATGGGGTGTATCATGGCCATGTCCACAGCTCCCCCTTGACAGTGCACCTTGCATATTAATGAAGATATGCTACTGAGGGTTTGCCGTGTACATGATTACTGAATCAGTGCTAGTGGTGTGTTACAGTCCTCACAGATGTTAAACACACTCTCTGCACTGTAAAAGTGTTGTATGGCACTAAACCAAGAAAGAAAGTGTCCTTGGACAGTTATTCATACAGTACTTTAGTTATTTCACATGAAGGGTGTGTTACAGTGTCTGTAACACACCCCCTGCAATGTCAAACTGCCGTACAGTACTTAAAAATTAAAGAAAGTGTCCTCAGACACTTATGAGTTTTTTATTCATGTATATCACACAAGGTGTGTGTTAAATTATCTGTAACACACCCCCTGTGCTGTCAGAGTGCCGTACAGCACTGAAAGTGAATGTCCCAATGTGTTTTTTCTTTCTGTCACATTTATTTTTTTTTTTTCAAGTTTAAGCATAGCATGTTTGTGGGGTGCACCAAATTGCTCAGCAGTTCTTAAAAGTAAGGAAGAGCTATATGGAAATGTATAGCTGAAATCTTCACAGCTGAGTTCGCTGAATGGTTTGAGTCACAGCTTCATGTGCAGTAGGTGCACGACCATTCAGCTTTTACATCAGAAAGCATTTCTATTTATATGTCTATTTTTTGTCCTAGTTATTGATATTTGTCAGACAGGTTAGTGCAGCTGGACCAGAATCCCAGTGTCAGTGGATATATGAGGTGAAAAGCCCCAGTTAAACACAAGTGTCCAATACAATTCAGTCACACACCAAGGTACAATAATTAAAGTAAAATACAAGCACAACAATTAAGTATCAATAATGAGTAATTAATGTCAATTAATATTTATGTGATCATGTAGAACTCTTATTTGCCCTTAGCTAAACTGTGCTAAGCAGTGCTGAGCCAAGCTAAGCAATGCTTAAACAGGACCTGTCTGAGCAATATTTAGCAACAGTTAGCTCCACTTAGCCAGTTTGAGCAGTGTTAATCACTCCCATTCTAAGTAGTCCTCAGCTCAGCTAAGCAGATTTGCACACTGCTTAACACTGCTAAGCCCTTACCACTTTAAGCACTCCTCAACAAAGCTTAACAAGTTTGCACACTGCTGAGCTGTGTGTAACATTTTTGAAAATGGTCCAATGGTGTCAAAGGGTAGGAAAATAGCCTTATTTAAGCTGCACAGGTGGGAATACAGGCAGAACCTGATGGAGTTTGACCTGTGCAGGAACTATGGCAGGAGCTGAAGAGGGATCATGCTTTTGGGTGCAGCGCTGAGGCATTTTGGAGCCCAGAGTCATGGCTAGGCTCCCTGTTGAACACCATAATGACAGACTGCTGCAGGACTAGTACCAGGGCCCTCAATACAAGTCTGAGGTCTGGGACAATCTGGCATTTGACTTCATCAGTGCCACTGGAATCCCCTGAACTGGTGAGCAGGTGCATCATCATTATGATGACTTGAAGTGGAGAAAGCGGGAACTCTTGGCCCAATGGATCCTAGATGCTTAGGATGGGAATGCCCCAGTAGTTTGTAAATATATGAACCATCACTTTACCAAGTTTGAGCTTGAATTTGTGATAGACATGTATGCATAATGGTGTTTTTCCTCTTAGAGCTGCAGTGGAGAGGACTTGCAATGTGGAGGCCTATGCAGGTCACCTGGCAAGGCTGCATTGATAGTGTGGTGAGTACAGATCTGTCTTACAATATATAGTACAATAAATAATAAAGAGTACGCTGTTTACTGCCATTATGTATAGTGTGTTTTGAGTGTACTGCAATAAAATGTGTTCCAGACCCATACTGATATAAGTGAGTAATGCTAGGTACTGTGCAATACAGATGAAGGCATCAAACAAGCTACAATTGATAAAAGAAAGCTAATACTGTAGAAATACTGTTTAGGAATGACATAAGTATATACTGTAATAATACTAAGCATCTTGTAAAAAAGTACACTGTGACTGAAACCGTGAAGGTAATAACTGATATTCATTCATCAACTACAGGATAGCTAGTACAACTGCATTCAGACTTTTGAATTTAATAAACCACTGTGTCATGTCACCCTCAATAAATTTATTTCCACCAACTGTTGTGTTTATTCTGGTTTGTTGAAGAAATACAATTGTATAGGTGCTCCACAGCAAATATGGCTATGACACCATTAACTGAGTGAAGCTTTCTTGGTAAAGAAGTGTTATGCTAAAGTGTAGGTGTGGAGTTGTAAAACAAGATACAGTGCAATTTGATATATGTTCTGCATTACAATCTGAACCTTGAATAGTAATGTGTAATGTATTATAATGTGTTCCCCTCAGGATTGTCTTCTGTTAACCTTTGCATTTCAGCTCTATGTATTCCTGAATGTAGGTACGCTGATGCAGGCAATTATGAGATTGTAACTGGTGGAGACTGCAAATATATGATGTGCAAATGTATATTGGTCGGGTATACAACCCAGCACCCTGCTATGTTCTGTACGGATCACACATATTCACATCCACTAGGGGTTAAATGTGTACACCTGCATTCCAAGTATTAATACACAGTTCATCAACTATCTCTGTCATGAATGAATCTCATGCATGTATGTGCAACTGTCACTGCAGTCGTCTGTGATGCTCTACTGATACTACCAGGACAGACTTTGTAAACATGTGAGTTTTAGGCACAAATCAGTCAAGCAGACCACAACAGTGGCCCAGTAGCTGAGTGTGATAAGAAATAGATATGCTGTTCATTTTTGCACACACAGACCAGGGTTGGAATCCAGGGACTGGAACTAACATATATTTATAGTTACAGACAAGTAGACTTGCCTATTTGTAGAAACTGTCATGCACTTGTAACAGGTATTTTCTCCACAGGGCTTACAGGTAAAGAAATGTTTGTAGTAGCCATATGAAGGGTATACTAATAATCAATGTCCAGATGTACTAGTGTGTAAACAAAAGTGCTCAGCAAGTTGATAGCACTCCATTTAATAAAATGTCAGGCAGTAGAGTAGTAGTCCAACTGAATGAGACCACTGAAATGTTCTACTGCTGGTACGGCTGTATGCCAGGTGCATGTGTGAACGTGTGCCAATAGTCCAAACCCATGCTTACAAATTACAGCTGGTTAGGTATATACAACATGCACTGTGCCCGATGCATGTCTCTCAAGTGTCATGCTGTCACAGCTACTGATCACTGTTGCCATTAACCTTGGACACAGATATAATACCAATTGAAGTATGCCAGTAGCACACTCAGACAACATCAGTGCAGGGTACACAGTGTTCCTCATATATATCACCCTGACATGTACAAGTCCCCTGCAGTTATGTACCTATAGTTCTTACAACTGGGCCCATACCATTCCATATTGACAGCTAGCAGTATGTACATCCTACAGAAGCTTTAAGGCATGTGTAGATGTAAAGTAAGGGCAGACATGTAGAGTATTGACCAGTACTGTTGTGAAAGATATAGCATATACATTTGTTAATGGAATGTTTTTCTCTCCCCCATGCATTATCTGCACCACAAATTACTATTGTTACACTACGGGGATGTATATGGTTCTGAAAAACTTATGTTGGGCCTTGTGTTGTATTATGCAAATAAATAAATAACTCCCAAACGCTAAAGGCGGTCTGTCGCAAAAACAGTCAATATTAGCAGAAAAAAAACAGAAAATCCACCCAAGGGTGGCCAATCAACGAAATCCACAAGTGTTCCAATTAAAATGTAGTCCTTTAATACAAATAAAACTTCGACTTGAAAATAAAATGAAAAATAAAAAAGCTCAAAACTGTCCCTTGAAGATATCCCATAAGCGCTTTCGACTGTTGTCTTCCTCAGATCGTATAAAACACTAGGGAAGTAATTTCCCTCATTTGCTTGAAAGAGATTGTAAAGTGAACAGTTAATGTTGCTGTTCTATCCACACGCTTTCCTTTTTCTGGAAAGGCTTTAGTATTTTAGAAATAACATCTGAAGCAGGCATTGGTTGTATTTTTCGAAATGTGATATAATTTAGTTGAAGGATACTTATTGTAATTCCATAATTTTAAGTGGCATTATTTTGATTATGCAGGTAAAGATCCATCATACCTGCATAGCATTGTAACGAACAGAAAGTTATATTCACAAATTTGTTTGAAGATTTAATATTTGGAGTGTTTATGAATGCTTCTATTTACTTATGGATACTACATCATTAGGAACAGCGCCACCTGTTATTGGTTTTGAGAATTAAAGGAAAATGGAAGAGTAATACTCACTTTGCTCACATTATCATCAATAACACAATATACATCCAGTCAAAATGAAGGACTGGAACATCTAATTTACATACTCAATAAAGGCGGGAAACAGAAGCATAGAGTTGATTACATGCAAATTAATCTTGAGATAAGATAGGATTGGATGTTGCCTTTGCTTGAAAGAGATTGGAAAGTGAACAGTTAGCGTTGCTGTTCTATCCATACACTTTCCTGTTCTTGGCAAGACTTTGGTATTTTAGAGATAACATCTGAAGCAGGCGTTGGTTGTATTTTTTGAAATGTGATATAATTTAGTTGAAGGATACTTATTGTAATTTCATAATTTTAAGTGGCATTATTTTGATTATGCAGGTAAAGATCCATCATACCTGCATAGCATTGCAATGAATAGAAAGTTATAGTCACAAACTTCTTCGAAAAGTTAATATTTAGAGTGTTTATGAATGCTTCTATTTACTTTGGATACTACATCATTTAGAACAGCGCCACCTGCTATTGGTCTTGAGAATTAAAGGAAAATGGAAGAGTAATACTCACTTTGCTCACATTATCATCAATAACACAATATACATCCAATCAAAATGAAGGACTGGAACATCTAATTTACATACTCAATAAAGGCGGGAAACAGAAGCATAGAGTTGATTATATGGAAATCAATCTCGAGATAACAAGATAGGATTGGATGTTGTCAAGTATTCATCAATGGTGGTTGGTCAAACGGTATAGAATTTCATATATAAAAGGAAATGGAAGTCCCTAGTGTCTTATACGATCTGAGGAATACAACAGTTGAAAGCGCTTACTGGGTATCTTCAAGGGACAGTTTTGAGCTTTTTTATTTTTTCATTTTATTTTCAAGTCGAAGTTTTATTCGTATTAAAGGACTACATTTTAATTGGAACACTTGTGGATTTCGTTGATTGGCCATCCTTGGGTGGATTTTCTGTCTTTTTTCTGCTAATATTGCTTGTGTTGTATTATGGTTCATGTATTTCAATGGTTGCATACTAACATACCTTGTTCTGTATGCTGTTACAATAATGACTGTTATCCCATTTATGCCTGTGTTCCATATGCTATGCGATACTATTGTTCTGGTTTAAATGGAATGCCCATGCATGCTGTTATAACTAACTTTGAAATATTTTGTTCATGACTAACCAACACACTTGACAAACCTGAACACTATATCATGTTTGGGTAGGCAGATCCCAACAGATCTGCCTGTCCCACCTCATCTAGTCACGGCACCAGGTCCCAGCTCTTCTGGGATCAAACCTTGAGCTGCCTCCTCTGCTGGTCCTGCACCACCCTCAGGTAGAACTGCCTCAGGGGACGGGGTTGTCCACCCCTGAGGCCCCAGTTACCCGACAACAGTTCTGAAGTATGGTGCCCAGGGTCATCCAGTGGGACTTAGATGACCACCTGCACCAGATAGAGGGCAGACTGGCAACCTTCAGGAGCAGGCTGGCCCTGGCGCCAAGCCTATAGCATAGCCACCTTCTGGACTGTGAACGGGCAGTGGTGACTGGGCATGGGTGGGGACCTCAGTCCCACTGTTTCCATCTGAAGGACTTGTTCCTCTGATTCCCAACCACCCTCTCCATCCAAGGTGTTTACCCCCCCCTCATGTGTCATGCACTGCCCCTACATGCTGTCTTGTCTGTATTGTCTGTCTGCAAAAGCAACCTCTGCTACCCAACTTACTCCCCAAATGTACCTACAACCCTTCCACAACATCCCACTCTCACCTTAAAAAAAGGACATCTGTCCCAAGAAAAAGTCTTTCCATACATAGCTCTCCATTTCACACCCATGTAGACTGCCATTATTCAATTTCCCCATGAATTAATCAACAAAGTTATGTTGCCCACATCCCTCCTTGTGTGTTGTGAGGCTCCAAATTCCAAATTGTCCATATCAGGCACAGCTGTTGCTGCACAAGAAATGGAGAGCTATGGTTCTTTCCTACACCCATCCTGCACATCCCTAGCTGACTTTCATAATATTATTCCCTTGCTT
>NC_056726.1:151966573-152001573 GCF_019279795.1 Protopterus annectens
TACCGCTCCCTCACTGACAGTAACAGTGTGCTGTCCCCCTATGCCTTCACAATCCCTAGTCTGACTCCTGGCCAGAATGCAGCAGCTGTGGCCTGCTACACATGCAGCAGTATGTTCAGCTACTTGCTACAGACCTAACATACCTCCCAAACACCTACAACAGAGAATCCACATGACACCCATACATCAAGGGTTGGGGGGGGTGCTCATGTGAAAGGGGCATGTGTCATCGTCTCCCCCTACAAACATACACAGCTGATAGAACAACATCAACTGTAGCAGCATGCACATTCAGATAAAAAGGATGTATGACACTTACATCTGCCTGTCGCCTTACGACCCCAACACACATTGTTCAACATTACACTGCTGCAGAATTAGAAAGTCTGTTAACAATGGCCAGATATAGCATGCAGAACTGTGGACATATCACATCAATCCAAACAGTGGACAGTATTTCTACCTAACGTCTGTGATGCTGTAGCTCCTACACCTCGATAATATCCTCCTCACAGGCCAGGAAAAGGGGCAAGGCCTACATGAAAGCCTTAATTATAGCACTGTGTTGCCATACCATTGGCTAATGTAAAGGCAGCCCAGCTGTTCTGGATGCAAATAGCAAGTGGGAGTCACAGGCTGGTGCACAGGCAATCACTTGTTCTTGAGCATTACCTACAAAAGGCAAGCTGATGCCTATGGTAAACAGATCTCACCCTTTATTCATGAAGACAGACTGTGATTCTCTAGGATACTGCAACTGGATTTTTTCACTCGAAGTAGTACCACACTATACCATGTATGTCATTGAATGAATCATGTAATGGGATGTAGATGGGGGATGAAGTCATGGTAAATATGAATTTACACTCTAGGTCTCAACAACATTGCCTGGACTGACATGTTGCTGTTAGTCTGCTGTCCAGCACCTATGGACATTTCCTACAGCTCTATCTGCAGTGACACAGATCCCAGCTCTGGCCCCTGAATCACCCCAGCAATGGTCAGCTCACATATGACTGCATATTTTATTGTCTGTTGTACAATACTGATAGTAAGAACTAGTGGATGCAGTCGGCATATGACATCATGTACTATCAGTGAGACCCTCTCAGTCTGTGAATGTCATAAGGCTTAGTTCAAAGATAGTACAGGTGTCCCTCACCATTAATGACATCCTCTGGCTAGGTAACTGTGAACTCCACACCTGCATCTGATTTCCTGACACCTATGGCTAACATACCCGGTAACCCCCTGCAGCAAGACAGCAGGTTATAGGTGCTAGTAGTGTGGTGACACTGGCTCTGGTTCAGCAGCAATGCATACATATTGGGCATACAGTGTAAGGGAATGCATACAGTACCAGATATTCATGTCCCATTACTGTGTTCCCAGGGGTCTACCATGTCACAGACACAGTCCCTAAACTCTGGGGACAACCATCACATATTGTCCAACTGGTGTCTGGAAATATACATTTGTCTGGCAGGGGGTCTACATCTTTGAGGCACATGTACACATTCCGCAAACTTCTGGGTACTGCAGATGTCAGACAGCTACAGCATGTGCTGGTATGTGGCCTGAGGCCATGTGTCTGGCAATGGTCATGTATCTGTGTGAGACCCTCCTAGGCAGATGTGCACATCACTATGGAATCTGGTGACGACACACAGCAAGCAGCAGACATGGTCGGACATTGGCTAATGGCCTTTACATGCACCTCAGATGTGTACATCACACATAACAGAGGCCCAAACATGAAACAACAGGTTACACACCTACTTCTGGGGGAACCGCTTGCAGTGCATTTCCTATGTGGAATAGGTGGGTTGTGTCAACTCACTGGTGCACTACCCCTATGGTAACATATGGTTTGATGCATACTTGGCAGTGTTATATCTATGATGGCCAGATGGGTTATACTATCACATAGTATGTCCAGCTCAAGGTAGGCATTCTGCAGTGTCATCCCCCATCCACAGTTTTCCAAAAGAAGCGAAGCAAGTCCAGGATAACCTCAAGAAGCATCCACAGTTTTGGTGACTGTGTCATCGAGGTCACCTGAGTGTAGCAGACATGAACCCTTCCTTAACAAAGCCTAAGTGTGTATAATGGAGTGTGTCTAGGTCACACATATCCTTGTTAATGTAGTTCACTTGAAACTGTGATATGGCCTTGCAGAATGTCTAGTTAGGCTGCTGGGTCTATTATGTGACTGAGTGGGGGATGTCCCACCTTAGTGTAAAGTGGTGACACTGGTCATCCATCAAACAGATGGGACAAAGGCTGTACTCAGTCCTCCTTTCAAAATGCTTCCTTATGGCATTGTAAGGTTATGCTTGGGGTCAGGCAGGATGCATACTGTGATGTGATAGGCTCCCATGGCAGATGTATAGCATGACTATCACATGGCAGTGGTGTCCTGTTCCCCACATATAGGAGACAGGGAGGTAGTGTGCATATCCTGATATACCGATGTGGAAGACAGGGGGTGAAGCCTATACCAACTCTGTCATGCATCCAGTATGCTATACCAACAGGACTGGTATAACTGGTGTCCTTGTGCACCACAAGTGAGCAGCCACTACCTCTGCTGTTACAGAAATATGGACAGTAGGGGAGATGACTGTCTGTAGTGGATGTAGACAATGTAAGCACTTTGTTTGTTGTTCAGGTTTGCAGGACCGATCCCATTCTCATATGTGATTCATGCCTGTCATGTCGATAATGTGCACAGAGTTATACTCTCGTATATGGGGCAGCTGTTGAAGGGCTGAGCACAACATTGCCATATAGGCATGCCACAGACACCTGTGGACAACCTGATAGATAACCACTGGGGCAGTACTGATTAGAGGCTGTCTACATGGAACAGGTGTTGAGGGCCATGGATGACATTTGTGAGTGTTAACATAGTCTTTACAGCTTCTGCAGCTGTCTGCATAGGTGCATAGCAGACCGGCCATGCTGCTAATGTATTGTTGTACTGACTGAGGGTTAATCAGAGAAAATGTCCACCTTTTGTCTGGATACAGTCCTTTTACCTATGTGGGAACCTCATACAAGCCTATTCTGACCATTGTCACTAATTGTTGCCTGAATGCAACATTGTTAGAATGCTGAGTACCCAGGTCTTTCATCACAGTCTGTGTGTTTATGGGGTTCCTGTTGATGTGGGAAATAGTGGGGCCATGTCCTTACCATATGGTATGCTGACACTGTTGTCTGAATTCAGCTTGAGGCCAGGACCTTGTCACCATTCCATACCACTGTATGGCCCATTACAGTGTGTTAACAGCAGTTTCTGGCTCAGTGACAGACTCCACACTACTTACAGTTGACACAGTCTTAGGCAGTATCCTACATATGTGTGTGATGGCAGTTGCAGTTCATGCCTAGCTACATGTGGATCATTGGGGGCAGCAGGTAGTCACAGGGCCTTCACATGTCTACATATTACATGCACATAGGCAACACAAATTATGGTTGCCACCTTATCAAATGTGGACTATGGGACATGGCTTGTAGTAACGTGACAGTTAGCAGAACATACCATACCTACAGCAAGTGCATCACACAGGATTTCCTTTGGTTTGCTAATATGACAACTTCTTTGTGTGACACTAACTTACCTTATGCTATTTGTCATAACATTAAGGTGCTTCTGATGTGCAATAACTGCTCTATGCAATTAGTAGACAACTTCATGAAATGTTTGTTGTCCTATACTCTGGGGACCTCTGTATTGTTCTAGTTGTTGTCACAGGTCACACCTTGCCAAACATGGACTGCAACCTGATGGCCATATCTCTCACCTCTACATATTTCTGCAGAATGTCCTGATGTTTGCCACATATTTTATTTCTGTTTGTCATAACATTTTGGTGTTCTGGCAAATTGGTGGAAAATCATGAAGGACTAACATTAGAGATTAATGATGGATATTGTCATGTCACAACTCATACCCTTTGGAAAATGCATGCAAATGTGCAACATGCTCTGCTATCTACTTTCCATACTTGTCACAGCAATATGTGAAGGTCGTGCTCAGTGTTTGTGCTTTGCCCAACTTTTCTGTATGGCTTTAACCAGATGTCTTTCTGTGAGGAGTTAAGAGGTATGCTGGTGGCTGTAACACACTTATACTGCTGGAAGGAGATATACATAAATACATACATACCCGCTCATGACCTGCCCTTGTTGAGAGTAGAGCCTCTACCTGCCTAGTTTTACATATGATAGTGCTATGCACATAACACAAGCACTACAGAACTACTATAGTTTTGCTGTGCCTGCCACTATTATTCAGGTGGGTGACATTTGCAGGTGCTGTTAGGATTGCCACTAGGGGGTTAACAGGCCAGTCACATGGTAGAGCCATCTCAAACACACACTGATGCATGGGGAGATGCATTGAAACATGCATGCACACAGAGTTGCCACTTTTCAGATTAGAACACCTACCTATTTAGTTATGTACAATACAGACTGATATGACTACTGTATGCACCACTGTGCCTTTGTGTTAGAAAATGTGTAACTGTGCTGCTAAGGTGGATGACATCTGTAGGGGCCCTGAGTAGGTTGGCAATGGGGGAGTTAACAGGGTGGAACAGGCGCACAAAATGGTATAACCATTGCATATACACAAGACAGCCACAGGAAATATGCATTGAATTACAACAGCGGGCCTTGTAACGTAGGGCAATGGAAGGTTTACTGGGTTGAAAAGGTCTCATAATGCTTTAACCTGTAAACACACACAGCTTCCAGTGCTGAGATTAGAACCCCTACCTATCTAGCTGTATGTATTACAGTGATACTTACTTATCACATGTATCATGGAACTTTTATGGGTGAATGGTGTCCAAAGGTGCTTCTAAGTTGAATTACATCAGCAGGCCTTCTAAAGTAGGGCAATGGGGGTTTACTGAGTTGAAAAGGCCTCAAAATGCTTTAACTTACAAACACACACATAGTTGCCAGTGCTGAGATTAGAACCCCTACCCATCTTGTTGCATGTACTACAGTGCTATGCACTTATTGCATGCACCGTGGAGCTTATATAGGTGAAGATTGTCCAAAGATGCTTCTAAGTTGAATTACATCAGCAGGGCTTGTAAGGTAGGGCAATGGGAGGTTTACTGGGCTGAAAAGGCCTCAAAATGCTTGAGCCTACAAACACACACAGTTACCAGTGCTGGGAGTAGAGCCCCTACCTTTCTAGTTATATGTACTACAGTACTACATGCTTTCCAAATGCACCACATTGCTTATATGGCTGACGAGTGCCCAAAGGTGCTTCTAAGTTGAATTACATCAGCAGGCCATGTAAAGTAGGGCAATGGGAGGTTTACTGGGTTGCCAAGGCCTCAAAATGCTTTAACCTACAAACACACATGGACACACACACACACACACACACACACACACACACACACACACACACACACACACACACACACACACACAGAGCGGGTGATGTGAGATAACCCCTACTTCACTTCTATTACACAATGGAGCTCACCATTGTACTGGCATGTGCCACTGGTTACAATTGGTGTGCAAATGGCTGCAGCAGGACATCACTCTATGCCTTTCAGGGTATCTCACTCTCTATGCCTCTCTTTTTCTCTTTCTCTCTCTCTGTCTCTGTCTGACTCTCTCTCTCTCTCTGTCTGTCTCTGTCTGTCTCTCTCCCCCTGTCTCTGCCTGTCTATAAATGATATATTTGTATACTTTACCTATATATATATATGTATGTCTATCACAGTCAACAGATGCAGATATATCACATATGTGCCACCTACAGATAGATGAGGGTAATGCTGTCTGATGGGTGTGGGGAAAGACAGTTAAGGTGTACATAGCTGTCTGTATGCAAAGACATATATGGACAGCGCAGTTGTATAGTCAGATGTGGGTTTAGACATGGGCTGTAATCTTTAAGTGTATGAGCATGCCCAGTATGACCTTCAATAGTGAGAGTGGGACTCCATTCCAGAGCTAGCTGTACTTCTGTCCATGATTTTGTGTGCTACAGCCAGTTTGCTGATGAACCTGTGTAAACAGTCCAGCACATCAGTGATATACTGGCGGAGGGATCTCCTGGCTGTGTGCTGTCCTTATTAACTGAGTTGTATCCTGGTATGGGTATAGAGTGCATTGGACTGAGCAGAGTTTTCCATAATATGTGTGGTATATTCTAAATAGCACTGTCATTTCCTGGTATGTCATTGGCAGACAAGTATAGAGTAATGTGATGAACTGCTGACAGACATTTGTTTACTGACTCCATACACTGCAGGGAACCTATGTTACTGCACAACTTGTTCTGGTGTGCACATTCTCCATTTGTCTGGCCAGTGGTTCCCCTTCCCCTTATATGTGTCTCTTTATCCTTCTGTAGTCCAGTCCCAGGCTTTGTCCACAGTTGCTGCTGCTATGTATTTGTATTTGTAGTTGTGGTGTGAGTGGGATAGAAGTTGTAACATCACACACAGGGTTACAGACTTCACACCTCTGACTGTACCTGTTTAGCAGGTGGGTTAATCATTGTACCCCTACATCGGCTGTGGTCCTCAGACAGTTTGTGTTGCAATGTTATTATAAGGCTACATGTTGGCCATAGCTGTCAAATTCTTACAGACTTACATCTGGACAAGCCCATATATAACAGTCAGACACAAGCTCAGACATGGGGACAGAATGTTAATATTCCTCTTCCAAACATAGACAGCTGGTAGAATGGTTTTGCATTAGCTTGCATTTTCTTATGGGTATGACATATGTTTCTCAACTGTCTGTCATTGATGTTCTCACATCAGCCTTTATTGTTTTACAAATAGTTTGGCAGGCAAATGCAATGTTATAGGTTCATAGGTTCATAGGTTCATACTAGGCTATCTGCCCTAGGGCATTTATAAGCCTAGCCAGAGTGTGTTTGGCTTTCGCCACCCATTTTAAATTAATTTTGCTATGCCTTTTTTTGAGGTTAGTATACTGTGCCTCTGTCTAACAGTGACACAGAAGTGATAGCCGGGGTAAACCTACGATCTCCCATCCACTCATCAAGATTCCTCTTGAAGAGAGTCAATGTGGGACTCTGCCTAACCTGGACTGGGATTTTATTCCAGAGTGAAGGGAGCCTCTGGGTTATGAATCTGTCCCTCCAGCATGTCCTATTTATTTCAGTGCTGAGGTTCAAGTCTCTCGAGTGAGTAGCTCGATGGGATTTGGATTTTCTGAGGTGCAGCATGTCCATTAATTCCGGGTTGGACATGGCTTTATACGTCAGGCACAGATCGCCTCTGAGCAGGCGGTATGCCACTCAGTAGAGCTGGAGTTTCTTTAACCAGGCAGCATATGGCATCTGTTTGAGCCCTTTGATCCTCTTGGTGAGGTACTTTTGGGGTCTTTCCAGTTGCTGCAGGTGTCTGGTAAGGTACATCCCAAAAGGGGCATTGTACTCAATTATGGGCCTGATGAGGGATGAGTAAAGAGGTACGATGACCTCCCCTGATCTAGATGTGAATCCCTTCATGATTAGGTGGGCTATATAAAATGTTTTTCTAACCACTTTGGCCATGTGGTTGTCAAATGAGAGATTGCTATCAACTTGGGTCCCCAGGTCCCTAATGACTTCTTCTGTACTTAATGGATTACCACCTATGTGGTAATTTGACAAGCAGAACAGATATATGAGGCATATGTGTGGACATTCTGTGACACCCTGTCATTCCAGGGGTATGGATGGTGCCCACTGACTTGTTGTCAGTACTGACACAGTAATGTGGCAGCCATTTATATTCTGGCACTACACTAACTTGCCACAATCTACTGTTTTACTAGGCACTGTAGGTTACTTCAAGTTGTGTACTGTTCATATGTGTGGACCCCTGTCCTTCCATTGTCCAGCTTTCCTGCAGTAACAAATATTGATTTATGGACAGTGTGTACAACTCCTACTGTAGGTGTAGCTAACATGCAAATTAGTTGGCATGGCCAGTCTGGAATCATGGACCCTGTCAACCATAGTACTGTACTTAGACCACTAAGCCACAACAGCCAATAGAAAGTGGTGTCTACTTCCTGACAGTATTAACCATGCACATACATAGCACATTGACCCTGGTATATTGTGGACATGGAACACGTTAGCAAGTTGATTGGGACAGCCGTGGGAATGTGTGGTCTGCTGCTATTACCTTACAAATATAAATGTTAGTGCAGTTCTATGGGAACAGAGGTGTGTTGGGGAAAGGGGGTGCATACCTCTTAACTGTACACATTTTCACAGGCTGTCCAGATGTTTGACTTATATTTTGGGTCCATTTATCATAATATTGTGGTTGTCTTGAAAAATACTGGCATATCGTTAAAGACCAAGTTAGAAAGTAATGACAGACATTTGAGTTTCAGACTTCTTACCTTCAGTGACTTCATGCAACTGCAAGACCTGTTCTAATATCACTGTCTAAGTTTGTAAGAGTGATATGTCATAACTGTCCCTATCTGTGGGCATTTGCCACACATTTCTTTATGGCTTTGTATGGATGACTTGCTGTGAGTGGCTGAGATGTGTGTATTAGACTCCAACATTAACATCCATGCATGTGACCTATGACCCCATAGTTTCTTCGTCCCCCACATATACTGCAGTGAGTTTTGCCACCTTGTGGACTACTGCATATTTTGGGGCAGCCAGTATTTGGCAGACATTTCCTGTTGTCCCACATAAATGGCAGTTGTCTGCTGCTATCTTGGTAGGCCACCCTTTCTCTTGCACACATGCAGCAATACCATAGATATGCTACCACAGTCTTCTATGCCATTCATTTGTTGTTAAGAAGAGTGACTTACCTTGTGCCTGCAGCAGTAGTGAGGACAGTGCTTCAGGGCTGACTCTGTTGGATGCATACAGTACACAGCCTATACATTGTAAGGTACAGTTTGTGTGATGTGTGTGGCATCCTTTTTAATGTGTGTGCAAGTTGGAGAGAGATGTCAGTCTCTGGGTCCCAAGGGTGTCAGTGTATGTGCTGTGCATTGCCTGTTTGCCAAGGCCAGGGCATACTGGGCATACCTATGTCTGCCTACATGGACAGGCTCAGGGGGTTCATCCTCCGAGTCCCCTTGTGCCTGTGGGGACCTTGGCAATGGTGGGGGGCTGTGTGTCCCTTCCCTGTGATGTTCCTGCTGCAGCTGTTTCCACAGGATTATATTGTGTAGCATGACAGATATTATGAACATGTGTGCACATGTGGCTGGAGAGAATTGCAGGGCTTCTCCAGTTATGTCAAGGCAGCAGAACCATGACTTGAGCAGCCCAAACACACACTCTACATTTTACAATGTTCCCAGTTTGTGTGTGCACCTCATTATGGCATTCTTCAGTAGGCATGTGTGCATTTCTGATGGGTGCCATCATCCATGGTTCCACTGCATAGCCAGCATCCTCCACTAGATGGCATTATGGGATGTCCCCCCTGGCAAATGCCTGGTACAGCTGTGATGCATGCCAGATGTGGGAGTAGTGATAACTGCCAGGGCTACCAGCACACACACACACTGATGATAATGCCCTGGGCATTGCACATGACCTAGTAGCTGATGGAGTGATACCCCTTGTGGTTGATGTACACTCTACCCTCCTCATCAAGTGGTGCTTTGATGTGCACATTAGTGCGGTCTATGGCACCCAGTACCTCTGGGTAGTGTGCTACATGGTGGAAGAGATGCATATCGGTGGTTCTCTACTCAGGTATGTCAGGGAAATATATGTGCTCACTGGCATGTGTTGGCATGACATCCAGGAACTGGTGGATTACCCTGGATGTGGACGCCTATGAGACCCCTATGATGTCCCCAGTAGATCTTTGGAAAGTACCTGTAGCTAGTATTCTTAAGGCTACACATACTTTGTTTCCACTGGGATGGGTTCCCTTGTGTTGGCTCTGGGTCTGAGGTGAAGGCATCAGAGCTTGGTGAGTTTCTTTAGTTTGCCCCTGTCCACCCTGTAGCGCTCTACTATATCCAGCTCATGTAGCCCCTGAAATGTTACCCTGGGTCTGAACAATCTTCTCCTCCTCAGTCTGGGCCTGTTGTCAGCATTATCATCATCACTGACCTCAGCCTCTAGCCCATACAGATGTAACAAAGCAACAGCAGCCCTATCATTTTGTCAATTAAAATTCACATATGTGTACTCCAATGGTGCAGAGTATGTGGGAAAAATCAGATTGAAGGCTGTCTGCATACTTTATACTGGTGTGCTGTAGATGCAGCCTGTGTGATTGGCTGAATATCATACATTCTACTTGCCAGCTATATTATTAAGAAGTTTGAATGGGCCAGTGTGAGTGGCAGAGGGCTTATTAGTCATTTATAGCTTATTGGCTTTTCTAAGCTATTTCCTTTTATTTCTGTTTTTTTTTTTTTAATTTCCTCCACTTCAAAGCCCCACCCCACACCACACAAACCTGCAGCTCCAGTGTAAACATTACTCAGCAGATTTGGACCATCCCCTGTACACGAGGATGCTTAGCTTTTCTTTAACCTGCTAAGACACGTGCAGCAGGGCTCAGGATAGCTGAGCCATCCAGGCATGCCCCCTCTGCTTAGCTGTGCTTAGCTGAGCACAGACAGGTGCTGCTAAGCTCCAATGTGCTTAACTATACCATGACATGCCTCCTTTTTATGTCAGCTGTCTCTTCTGCCTACACTACCATGGTTCTAGTCCTTAACCAGTTAGTACCTGTGGACACGGTGGCCCATTTTGCTATTCAATAAACTTAGCTTTTTTACATACACCTAGTTGTGTATACCCTAGATACTGCACTACACCAGATCCTATGTTCTTAACAACCACTATAACCTGCCATTGTATGACTCTGCATGCTAGCCACTATAATGGGAAAATTCAATATAGCTTTAAATGTCATATTTTACAATTTTAATTCTTATTTTTTTGCAAACTAGTGTGTCTGCATGTCACTGTGCCATAATTAAATGTGGCATATGTGATAAAAAAGTTTTATTTTAATATTTTGCAAACCTTTTTACATCACTGGCCATAGTTTTGGCCATTAGCATGGCTACTGCACATTATACAACACTTTATTTGAGCTCTTGTAGCGCCTGTTAAATTCTATCCTCCTGTCCACAGTTAGTAACCACGTACATTTTGTTGCCTTACACAGCACCTACATGGGTACCTTTATGCTTCCTGGATCTCAAAATCACCTCATCTGCATGGTTCTTACCAGCAGATGAGGTGATTTGCATCTGTGGACATCTCCATGTCTGAACAGTGTCGGGATGCTCGTACATGTCCCGAGTCTTGTTTCCTGGATCGCTCTGTGGCCATGTTCCATTTTCAAGCCTTACCACTATTCCTACATGGAATTTCCCTCTGTGTAAGTTTTAATGAATTACCCCATTGACCTCTAGGCAAATAGGACTGAGTTCCAGGATCTGACAATGCTGCCATATCAGGATTGTAGTTGGAATGACTTTTGTATCATGTGAGTGTAATGGTCTGTTGGAACAGTAGTTGCAGAAAAATTTTGCTTAGTGCTGGACATTTTAATGTTTATATATTATGTCATGACTCACAAGTAGCCGAGTATATGTCAGATTGTGAGGAAATTCAAACCAGTGTAATTGTTTTGGGGCAGGGGAAGTGGTGGTTTCTATAGAGTAAGTTACCAGCAAATTGTGTAGTTTTATTGTAACATTATTCTAGTCTAAATATCCAAAAACAACAAGAGAGGGCAACCACGAAGTATAACATGCACAGAATTTATTACAAATATATAATATATTATTCTAGTCTAGTTCATAGCATAGACTGAAGATTAATGAGAACTGCTGCCCTATATAAGAGTAATGGTAAGAGGTGGGTATTAGCCAAGGTTGTTTTTGTGGTCCGAGTAAGAATGTTTTTAGATCGATATAACATTCCTAGTTACTGATGAGTTTTTTAATTGTGTGTTGATGTGCAAGCAAAACAAATTTACGTTTGTATTGATTATATCCCTAATAGTTTATTGTATGGAATTATTGATGGGGGTTAATTTAAAGTTGTTTTGTTTTGTGTGGGTGATTCAGGGGAGAAAATGAGTAACTTAGTTTTGGAAGGTTTAAAAGTAGTTGCGCATTGTGAAGATAATTTTTGATGGCGGTAAAAAGCTTCTTGATATTTGTTAAAGATGTACAATGTCTGTGGGGAAAATAAGGGTTAAATAAGCAATGCATTGAATTAAAGAGGCTTGCTGTGGGTGGTACACAAATTATTAATGAAAACATTAAAGAGGAGAAAGCCAAGAATCCAGCCTTGGGGCACACTACAATAAATGGCAAGAAGGGAGACAGAGAGAGAGTGTTATGGCATTTTATAGATTGGTGTCTGTTGGACAGAAAGCTATTGAATCAGTGGAGAATAGACTGGGAAAGGACTAGATAAGACATTTGTTGCAGGAAGATGATATCTGAGACAGTGTCAAAGGCTTTAGACAAGTCTAAGAATGAAGAAACAAGTTTATCATTGTCCTTGGCTTTGTTGATTGTGTTTGTGAAGACTAGTATGTCGGAGATTGTGATGTGTCCAGGACAAAGGCCATGTTGTGTGGAAGTAAGGAGGTGTTTATAGGGGAGGGGGATGGTGGAGTAGTTGCTTATGAATGCATTTTTTCCAGATATTTAGAGAGTTAGAACAATATAGCTATAGGAGTAAAGTTTTATAATTCAATTGAGTTACCCACCTTTGAGGAGTGAAATAATGTATGACTTTTTCCAAAAGGATGCAGAATAGGATTATTGTGTTGGCTTGTTTATAAAAATAGAAATGGGGTAGGCTATAGCATCAGCTGCAGTTCATATCTTGCAGGGGGTAGGTTTGAGCAGATTGTGAGATGGGTTTTATTTTTGCAGGAGTTTTTTTTTTTTTTTTTATTATACCGGAAGTTGAAATGGGTTGTAAGGTGAAAATAAATGAGTTAGTGGGGGGATGGTGTGTATTGTAATGGAAGGAGTCAGGTTAGTAAGGTTTAATATGTTATCATTGAACTATGAGTTGAATTAGGATGCTATTTCTATTGCTGGAAAAGTCTGGAGAGGAGATTGACAGAGTTTTATAGGTTCATAGGTTCATAGGTAAGTACTAGGCTATCGGCCCAAGGGCCTATATAAACCTAGCCAACAAGATTCCCTGGCTTATGCCACCCAAGAAAGTTATTTTCCTGTGCCACTGTCGAGCAGAGACACAGAAGTTACAGGATGTAATATTTCTCAGACAGAAGTCCAGAATTTCTTGGGTTGTTTCTGTGGTTTGTTTGAAGATGGGTGTAGTACTGTGTTTTTTCTTTTTTGCTGTTGTTGTTGTTACTTTTGGTAAGAGTGCATAGCGCTTTGAAATTTCTCAGGCTTTGGTATGTGTTATCTTTTAACCATGTTTTGTTTGTTTTGCCTGTTTTACATGAGTTTAGCATGTTTGCCTACCCAAGGAGTGTGGTTAATTTATATTCTCTTTTTTCTTAATGGTGCATGACATTTGAGAATATTATAGCAATAACCCACGCCTGGGTGTGGGTAATGCTGGATTTATCCATGGTTGGTGTGGTTTGGTCACGAGGGCAAAGCCCGAGTGGCCAAACAAAGACATCCGTGGGTAAATTCAGCATTACCCACACCCAGAAGTGGATTATTGCTATTATACAATTACATTATTTAAGAAAAAAAATACTTTTCTTAAATAATGGTATTGTATAATGCCTCTTTGCTGCCCTTCCACAACTGTCTGGTATTCTGCGGCAGTTCTGATGAACTGCGCATGCGTATGCTTACGTAAGTACATCAGAGCTGTGGGTGGAAGTAACGGAGAAAGCAAGATCTCTGTTGCTTTTTACAAAGTGTCTTGCTATGTTAAAGGAGTTTAACATAGCGAGACAGCTTTAAAAAAAGCAACAGAGATCTTGCGTTCTCAATTGCTGTAAAAAAAAGACTTATACTAATGGAAAAAGTCAGGGCGGCCGGACCTTTTTCTATTAGTATAAGTCTGATTTACAACGTGAATGCTGACCAATCAGCGTGCACGTTTTGGAATATTAATGGGGGGGTTGTTGTATAATAAGCAATATTGTATTAAGTTCCTGAACAACCTCAAATTAAGTCAGAAATTTAAGGATGGTCCAGTTATAGGATTTTAAGGTGGATGTGAATTTGTCAAAATCATGAATTACTTTGTTATAATGTCATTTAGCTTGGTGAGTAATAAGTATATTATTATATGTTGCGAGGTAGCTATTAAGGTCATCGGGAAGTGTGCTAAAAATAATATATTTGCTAGGGTTAGATACCATTCTACAGTTTATTACTGTAGCATTTCATTAGTTTTGTTATATCTAGTTGGAGTAGTTGTAAGTTTGTGAAACCATACGGATTCAAGCTTATGAAGGGAAAGTTTCAGCTAAAAGTTTGTGAGCCAGTACTGACATCTCCTAGAACTATTTCTCATTAGAGATCGTATTAAATAGCCAGGAGAGGATATCTTCCAGTAAGGTCATAATTGTTCCATGAGTATGTACAGAATTATATTGCATGTGCTTTTGTGATTGTTAAATGCAAACAAGGATATAAGAATCTCAGCATTTTGGCAGATTAGTATAGTATATGAATAAGCTCAGTGTTCATGAATTTGGGTACAAAATACAACTAAAAATACAACTAAAACCAAATAAGGTACCGAACATGCAAGGCTAGAAAGCAAAGTATAGTTTATTGAACAAAACAAAGGTACAGGTAACCGCTTTCGCGATCTGCTAATTGCTTCATCAGACAAACTTGTTAAAAGACAGCCATCATTTATACACTGCATCAATCAAACCATGCTTGAAACCAGTTAAGCAGTTCTTAAAAAGACATTAGTTCATCATATATAAAACCCATACAAAAAAAGTCTAAAATGACTAAAAATGTGTAATAGATAACATATAAAAATGTATAAAATATGCATAAAGTGTATGATGACACGTTAAAATTATAGTGTGTTAGGGAGGGGTAAACTTTTTAGAAGTTTATTAAGTGGGTCCAGGGTTGGGGTGTATGACCCTACATAACAATATTTTTGGAGCACTGTAATGATATTGGAAGTAGTTTAGTTTGTATCCTCAGTTTTAGTCTTGTATTCTTACGGTTTGGTGGACAAGTTAGAGTCTTATATTTTTATTGATGAATAAGGAATACATTATATGGGTTGGGTGCAATTTTGAGAAGTGAGCGTTTGTACCACTGGCAAATTGTGTGTTAGTGAATGAGATGTATATTGATTGTAAGCTTGTATGATTGTTTGTCAGATGAAAAAAGAGTTGTAAGCTAGTGAGCATTATAAAGCATGAAGGATGGAACCAAAGGTAAACTGGTGTTTATATATTACAGTGTGGCAGATTTAGCAGTAAATATTTGGAGTAAAGTAATGATATGTTGAGTAGAATAACTTATGCAAACGAATGTTGGACATACAGCAGACAGAATATTTACAATAGATAGAGATTGATGGGAGAATTGCTACGGATAAGGGGTGAGAAGAGCTGCAAGGATGTTAGTGCAGTAATTCAGAAAGGAAGGTATGAGCAAATTACAGATAGAATTAAAATTGTGATGACTGATACTGAAGTGTCTCAAAAGCTACAGCTAGAAAAGAACTTAATTTTGAAAAAGGCCACACAAATTGCAAGTTAGTTTGAACCATTAAAGTGACAAAATGCTAATATAAATATAACAAATGATGTGTGTGGGTTAAATCACAAAGCAAATGTTAGGTTTAATAGGAAGTACAATACTATTTAAAGTAGGCATGTGTATGAGAAGCAGAGTGAATGTAAGCTTGACAAATGCACACGGTGTAACTGCTCTCATGCTGAGTCAGTGCACCGAGCTGCATGTGACAGAAGGTAAAGGAAATGCAACAGTATAGGACATTTTGTTGTTGTTATAAATCTAAGCCAATTAATGAATGCACTACTAAGAATAAAGTATTCAGAAAGTGTTATTCCAGGGTTTATTTGCAATTAATGCCAGACACTGAATCAGACTGGCAAGTAAGCCTTCATATTCATGGAATCTCAGTAAACTTTAAGACTGATACAAGGACTGATGTTACAGCAGAATCCCATGATACTTACAGAATCATATTAAAGGGTCAGTTGTTGCATGAAGCAGAAATGGAAGTATGCAGCTTGTAGCCAAACTCAACTGCATGGTTAGATTTCTAGCCATGCCTGAGTGGAAAGGGTACAAACACAAGTTCTGGGTTTACGTGTAGGATGGTCTCTAAGTAACTAACAGATGTAGCAGAACTGTACCATGAAAGTTGAGTTAGATTGTCAGAATAAGCAAAATGACTGAGGTTATCATTCCTTTCTCTTGAGTCAGAATTCTTTTGCGATGGTTGCAACTAATACTATGTTCTCTAGAGTGTGTAAATAAATATGAGGTTCAACTGTCACTGTGTGTGTGTGTGTGTGTGTGTGTGTGTGTGTGTGTGTGTGTGTGTGTGTGTGTGTGTGTGTGTGTGTGTATGTGTGTGTGGTGTGTGTGTCTGTGTCTGTGTGTGTCGTGGGAAGTGGGGTTAGTGACAGGTAACTAATGCCTCATTGTCAGATGTGCTGTGTTTGCATTCACTTCCACTAAGGGAGATACATTTAACTTTGGACACTGCTCCTTCTGCATTTTATTCCACATTTAACAGAAACATCCTCTCTGCAACATACTGATGAGGTCATCATGTCAAAAGTGCACTCTATTTCCTTAAGGGTAAATATTCTCCTGTGGTGTGTGTGACTTATATTGTGTTTTCCAGACAGTGTAACTAGACAGATTGGAGGTTCACATCTTACAGTGAGGAACTTGTGTATGTGACTGCAATATCAGGTATATACAGCTTCCTAAACAGTCATGCAATATCAGCTACCAGTCATGGAAATATTTAACCAGGGTGAGTATTCCACTATCTCCTGTCACAGTTTAACCACAGACATCTTTTCTGCAATACACACTGAATAGGTCATTAAATCAAAAATGCGCTCTCTCCCAATGAGAAACAGCTTTCTTCTATGGATCTTACAGCTATAACTGTGTTGTCTAGATTATGTAACTGGTTAGGTAGGTGGCCCAAGAGTGACAGTAGTGAACTTGTGCATCTGTGTGTTTCTAATATTGTGAAAGTAAAGCTTAAACAACATAGGTGCTGTGCCAACTTCCACTCCAGAGAAAACTTTAACTTTAGACACAGTTAATCCAACTTTCAACACAAACATCTTCCTTGCCACACACTGATGTCATTCTGTCAAAAGTGCAAGCTGTCCCCTTAAAAGTCATAGTTGTCCTGTGCCACTTGCAGATAGTACTGTATTTTCTAGATTATAAAACTAAATAGGTAGAAGGTTCAAATGTGACAGCAGGGAATGTGTGTGTCCTGAACAGACATTCTATATCAACTTTCAGTCAGGAGAAGATCTTAACATGGGAGAGCATGCCCACATTCCCTTATCCCACATTTATCACAGTCATTTTCTTTGCATCACACTGATGAGGTCATCATGTCAAAAGTAACACTGTGCCCTTGTAGTTCCAATTTCTTCTGTGGTGCTTGCAGCTAATTCTGCATTGTATAAATGGATAGGTACAGGGTTCAAATCCAACATTGGTTAACTAACGTGACTGTGTGTAGTGTCTTATACATTAACGTCTGTGATAACACCACTTATGTAAACTTCCATTTAGGAGATTTATTTTCACTGCCAGAGGATTATAAATTTGTATTTCCCATAGGCAATAAATAGTATTGGAAGTACAATGTTTACATCATGCTATCAAAAATGAACCACATCACAGGGGTCATATAAGTTATCCTGTGGCATTCTTCCTAATGTCATGTAGCTTCTATCATCACATAGTCAGGTGTTCAAAAGTCACATTGCCTGACTGGAAGCACTGTGTGTCCTAATGCTGTTATGCATGAATGACATTCACAAGTGTTGCATGTGTATAATTACAATAGGAGAAATCACTCCCAGCACTTTCATCTCATACAAATTGCAGCACAATCATACGATATAATGACTGCAAATAGATGGAGTCTCAGAGTTTGGTAAGACTTCCTCTGTGACATGTGAAATTCATACCCATGTTGGTAGTCAGTGAACTTACTTAACTTGCTGTTCAATACAAGCAAAGGACAACATTCTGATGACAGCAAACAAACAACACTTCATAAAGTAATATTCTCAATTTTGACTTTGGAGAAAGAAATATAAAGTCATTTTGTAATATCTTGTCAATGAAACAGTTGTTCTGTGAATGTGAAGGTGTGAGTGCTCCTGCATCCATGCATTCAGGAATGACTTGTGTAACATATCTAAATAGACACATTGTGTTTCAAATCTGTGACAGTGTTGTTGTACAATAGGAATAACTTCCTTAGCTAAGAAACATTGACATTGCAATGTTCACAGTTTTATGAACATTAACATAATTACCTCATTGTCATCATTTGGACAAAAATCATATTGTACATATTTTCCTCAAATGTCCTATATTACTTCACATATTAATTTAATTTATTTGTGACAATTTCTGTTGCTATATTGTGTGGCAGACTTAGTCAATACACAGCTCTAAAAAGTATGATAAGCAGGGGTTTGAATCTAATATCATCGCTCTGTCAGATAACTGTGACAGACAGAAGTGGCTTATACAAAGGAAGTAGACATTGCATAGTCAGAGGACAACAATTTAAGGCATCACCCTCCATGGTAGGGATCCATACTCATAATAAGGAATTGCTGAAAGCCCTTCAAGTGTGTTCATCGTGACACACACAGAATGTCAATTTCTACAGCGTCACAGTTTGACACACACCTTTCTGACAGGTGTCCTGGCAGGTATTTGAGTCTTTTAACATACAAATGTTGAGTGTGTCATTGGTTGTTCATAGGCATCATTTAATTTCCAAATAAGAATACACTGTATTACATGCCTTCTTCTACACATTTATGTAAGACTATAATCGTTTTCTTCACTGTCTACAGTTTTATTGGACATGAGACTTGTACAACATATCCTCCTGTATGGCATGATGCCAGATTATCATAAAGTGTGATTGTGCCCATGTTTGGACTCTTTCTTGTGTGTTTGTGTTGTATACATCTTGTTATCGCAGTGTTCACTGAAAATTCTTGTGAGTATATATATATATATATATATATATATATATATATATATATTTATATATATATATATATATATATATATATATATTTATGGATCTATGTCAGAATATCAATTTTTCAGAAAGTCAAATGTCATATGCTCAAGACCATATCATCAAATTTCTGAAAAGTCGAATGACACAAAACAACAAAAATCTACATTTTTGAAGGGGCCAAGCCCCACTACATCCCCGATTTAGGGAGGCTACACCCCCATACCATTGCATATTATATATACCAACTCTGAAACTGCAATACAATGGAGGAAATTAATACATTCCCTAATCCCTACTGTACTGAGATCTCAGTACAAAATCTTTCAGTTTTTGGAAATTTGATCATATGGTGTCGACTATATGAAATTCAACTTTCTGAAAAGTTGATCTTATGAATGGGACCGATATATACATATAAATATATACTCACACACACACACACACACACACACACACACACACACACATATATATATATATATATATATATATATGGATCTACTTCACGTAATTCAACATCCAAATATTCAACTTTCTTATCATTTGAATGTTCGAAAATGTGAGAAAAAAATAAAAAGCAAAATAAAAAAAAGCTAAATCGTGCTAGCAGGGAGGGAAGACCCCCTGCACCCCCCACTATTTAAATATACCAACACTGAGATCACACTACATTGCAGTAAAAGGAAATCTTCCCATTCCACCCTCTATGGAGATCCCCATTCAGACGGTTTGAACTTTTAAAAGTTCGATCATAAAGTCTCGGCCATATGAAAGTCGAGCTTTTAAAAGTTCGACCATCTGAAGTGGACCCATACATACATATATCATACAATGGTTATATATACATTTATTTATTTATCATTTCTTTACTGGGAAAGTCCAACTGGGACAGAACACATTTTCAGCAGCGACCTGGGAGAAACACTCCAGATACATGTCTTAGGAATATGGGAGGAAACTGGAGCACTCACAGGAAACCCAAACAAATGCAGGGAGGAAATGCAGACTCCACACAGAAGGGTACCCCAGCCAGAAATCAAACCAAAGAACCTCTTGCTATGAGGCAACAGTGCTGACTGCTGCACCACTGTGCCGCACAAAATTATGTCCTACCAGATGAAGCTCAAACCCAGAATCCCTGACTTAGGTAGGCCACTGTATATATATCTATGCCTATATGTATATATATATATATATATATATATATATATATATATATATATATATATACACATATATATATCTACTTGCAATACTTGAATGGCCATATCATAGAATTTCGTTTTCACCAGATGAAAATTGTGAAAATTAAATATCTGAATGGCAAATTTTTCCAAGGGCAAAGTAAACACTTGCCCAAATTTCAATGAAACACACACCAGAGTAAATAAACCCACCTAGGTGGGGGGCTACACCCCCCCACCCAGTGTGGGGGGGCTTTACCTACCACACCCGCCTAACTATATATACCAACTCCACTATTGCACTATAGTGTAGAAAAGGGCATGTTGGGCAAGTGTTTACTTGCCCTGTGAAAAATTCACTGCTTGGGTATTTTGTTTTCACAATTTTTTTCTTAAGAAAATGAAATTCAATGATATGGCTATTTGAGTATTAGTCGTATATCCATATATATGTGCACGTATAGCACACAACGGTAGTGATATCCATAAAATAGTAAAGCACTAATTCATGCTCATCACTTAGGAAGCATTAAAGACAAATGCTATCAATATCTTTCATATGAAATACAGACAGCAATAAGAGGATAGTGTATAAACATTACTTTTTAGTTTCTGAATAAGCATTTAATTTAATTTCACTAAATAAACTGCATTGTTTTTAAAATGCTTATGAGTTATTCTTGTTACTATTGCTCTTTGTTACTCTCTCTCTCTCTTTCTCCCCCCTCTCTTTTTTCCTATACTTTTTTGTTACTTTTTCCACTAGACCTGACATCCCAGGGCCAGCTTACCTTCATGCATCTCAGAAGAAGGGCTACCCCCCCCTTTCCCAACCCAGGAATATCTTCACAGGACGGGGAGGGTGGCTCCACCCATTTGAGCCCCTGTGTGAACTGGTAGGCCACAATAACCACAAACTTCAGGTCTTTGTTAAAGCAGCAGTTGAGTGGGTATTGGAGAGGTGATTGTGACCAATTACATGGCCTTTACTGTAGGTGTAAGACTTTCTGACCTGGTCGGCTCCATTTATTAAGCCACCAGATGACTCTGCTTCCACACCATCAGATTTCCCATCTCAAGGTTTATCAGAGAGGGAAGATTATTAAGATCCACTGGACTGGTATGTTATCTGCACATTACAGCCTCCTCTCTGTACCTTTTGAGCTTGTGTGCCATCTGTATGTCTTGGCAGGACTTGCAACATTGGTCAACCACATTGTTCCTGTTGGTCTTGTTTGTATTTTGTTTATATAGCTTCCTTATGCCTTCCCCAACTTCCTACTTATAAAAAAATGTAAAAAGGGAATCTATCCTCAACATAAACATGCTAACCATCCTCTCTTACCTCCTCCTCCAGCACAATCCTTTTAACATATTCTTTCTGCATGTGCCCCTTGTCTTATATCTCTTTTTATTAATAGGTTTTCTGTTTTCTTTCTTTCCAAACTTATAAAATGTCAATTAGGGTATCCATATAAGGATACCTTTTACATTAAACAGATAAAATCTTAACGTAGTTTGAGTTAGCTCTGGGTTACTGCTTGTTAATGCGGTTCAGTGTAAATTATCTTGGAAGATCTAATGAGGTCTATGCAGAACCATGTCCACAGCCCCTAGCAAAAATAACCAAAGGGATTAGTGACTTTAAGAACATAAGACCAGTATCACACATAACTTCTGTAGGTTTTATACATTTCATACTTACTGAAATGTACAAAGCTGCTGTTGACATTTCGTTGGGCTGAGATACAGGTGCATTGCCACTTTTTACTGATTTCAGCTGTGCATATGTGAATATCAAGACTATTACTATCATGCATTTTTTCTTATATCTGCTTCTATAATTATTTTAAGTGACTATGTTATATGCCAGTCCTTTATCATTATCTACTTCTGTCATTGCTATTATACTTATTACTTTAGAAAATGTCCTTCTTGTAAGCTAAAAACATGCTTACTTACAAGTGTTTTTATGATTGCAGGTTTTTTGTCCCTTCTGTAATGTATAATATTACTTCTGTTTTATCTTGGAATCAGGGCCAGATCTGGCATTAGGTGACCTAGGCAGCTGTCTAGGGCCCAGTGCTCACTGAGAGGGCTGATTACAACTTTAAATTAAAAGAACAGAAAAATGTTCCTGTTTTTCCTATGTCCACATCCTGCTGCTTCCTTCTTATTAAGAACATTAGACAGGATTAAGCCTGCACATAGAGATGTCATGAAATTTAATTTCACAGCAGAAAAGGAGTATTCTTTCTGACATGGAGTAGAACATGTAAACACTAGAGAGGTTTTCTTACAGATGCAAGCTACATAAATTTCCTTTATTTTTAGGAGTGTGAGCAGGACTCATTATAAAATGATTTAGAGCAGATATAAGCTATGGGAATTCCTTTTTAGGTTAGTGTGTGTCAGTTTGAGAAATATCCTAAGTAGAGAAGGTAGTTTAATCAAGTAACCTGCTCAGGCTCAAACAGAGTACCTTGGGTAATGGAGGCAATATCCTTAATCCTCTACACCAGCTGTTATGAATTTTTTCATTTGATAAATCATTGAGGATTACAATCAATGTCAGTCATTAGAGTTTCACAGTTTTTTGATGTAAAACATGTTCTGATAACTTTTTAAGTGATATTTATTTATTTATTTACATTTGTTAACCGGGAGAGTCCGACTGGACACAGGTCTGTTTTCAGCGGAGGCCCGGGGAGAAAAGCTCCACATTATTTATTTATTTTACATTTGTTGACCAGGCTAGTCTAGATGGATACACGTCCATTTTCAGTAGAGGCCCAGGGAGAAAAGCTCCACATAGTAATACATATTTAATAGATACTAAAAGCATAGACGTTATACAGTATTGTTAAAAACAAATCAAAGAATTTAAGATAATACAATAAAACTTTTTTTTTTTTTTTAGAATGGCATTCCAGTTCTGTAAGATACAGAGATAAATTTTACATATATACATATATTTGTATGCAATATGAAAGTTTGTTAATATTTGAGAGGGAGAAGAAATTAGTCAGGGTTAGTACAGGTGTATAGCCAGTGATTATTGAGATATGGTTTTAGATGTTTTTTAAAAAGTGAAAGAGAAGTCTGAGCTGTGATATCGGAAGGAAGTTTATTCCATAACAAGGAACAAGGAGTCACCTGCTGAGTTGTTGGATTTAATAGTGTTAATAAGCAGTTAATTTGAGGAATGTAGATTTTTTAGGTTATTATAAGGTGTGATAAGGCTAGAGAGAATAGGAGTATTGTTAGATTGATACAGGGTCTTATGAGCTATTGTAAGCTGGTGAAATTGAAGTTGGTTAAGGAATTCAAGCCAGTTTAAATGTTTAAGATTAAGACAGTGATGGGTTCTGAAAGGAGAGCCTGTACCAAATTTAGCAATATTATTGTAGGAAGTTGTTAGTTTCTTGAGGTTGTTTTTAAAGATATTAGTATAAATGGGAGCGGCGTAGAGCAGAGTGCATAAAAGGTGAGTTCAAGCTATAGCAGACCTAGCTTCTGGAGAAAGATAAGGTTTGATTCTATAAAGGGATCCCAGTTTCTTATTAATTAATTTTATTGTCGTGTTTATGTGTGTATCAAAGTTTAGGTTGTTGTCAATTGTTATTCCTAGGAGTTTAGTGGTAGGGTCAGGTGAGATAAGCGTACCATTATTAGAAGTGAGATTGAACTGTACAGGGGTGGACTTTTGGGTTGGGGTGAAAAGTAGCAATTTAGTTTTTTTGGGATTTAGAAGGAGGCAGCGGTAAGAGAACCATTGTTCAACAGCGTTGAAGGCTTTTTGGGTAAGGGATTGAAGTTCGGTTGGTGAGGTAGCTGAGCAGATCAAGGTTGAGTCATCTGCATATTGAATACAGGTGGAGTATGGAATTGCTGAGTGCAGGTCGTTGATGAAGATAGAAAATAATAGTGGGCCTAAGATAGAGCCTTGTGGGATACCACGTGAGATTGGGAGGTGATTTGATAGTTCATTTTGCCAGAGTACAGCCTGCTGACGATTACCAAGGAAAGATGAAAACCAGTTCAAAGAAAGAGAATCAAGTGAGAGAGACTTAAGGGTACGCAGGAGAAGGTGATGGTCGACCATATCAAAAGCTTTGGATAGGTCAATGAAAACTGCTGATGATAGACAGTTGTTGTTGCAGTTGTTGTTAATATAGTTTGTGAAGGATAGCAGGGCAGTGGTGGTACTATGGAAAGGTCTGAAGCCATGTTGGTAGTATATTATAAAAGTATTATTTGCATTATACAGTTAAAAAAATAGCATTTAAATATAGACATTAGCCCAGTTAAGGATGCAAGACAAGAAGAAAACAGATGTAAAACAGCTGTAGAGCATAGTACAATTTTAAAATATGGTGACATACTAAACATGGTTAAAATGTAGTTGAGATTCATCAGTGAACAATTGATACAAACTGTTTTTGAGGTACATAACAGCCATTAGCAGCTGTTGCTACAAGAAGTTAGTATTATGTGGTAGGTAGCTGGGAACATTAGTAGCCAAGCTTGCTAAGAATAGGTTGTTGATAGGGGCTGAGAGAGGTAGTGGGTGGGGGGAGTAGATGGTATTAGAGGGGGGGGGGGGTTGCAAGGGCATATCTGGCAAGTTTTGAAGTGTGATTTTAGTAAGGATTTAAAGTGGGTGCAAGAAGTTACAGAGGTAATTGAGGATGGGAGGGAGTTCCAGAGTTTGGCCATAGTGCAGGAGAATAAAGTTTCTCCAGCAGAGTTAAGGGCTCTTGTGACCTGTAGGAGGTTTTTGTTTTTCTTTTATTTATCACCATGATTGTAAAACATCTCTGATGTTCTTCATACTTATGCCCCATCTTTGAGTAAGTCACCTAACCAAACAGTGTTTAGGGGCTAAGCTTCTCAATGATCTCCTTGACTGCAAGCCTAATCATTAATAACTATGAACCAGAGTAGTTATGGTATAAAGGAAGAACACAGTTAGTTCTAAACACAAGTATCATTACATGAGCCATATTCTTTGGATGTGATCCTTGGTTTCCTTAATGTTGATAGTGTGTTTATTATTTAGATATGAATAAATCAGACACCATGACATCTATGAGTTTAATATTAATATTTTAACTATGGATACATTTTAGTTTAGCTTGCTTTGAAACACAGGTGTGAAATGCATGGTGTTTGGGCTACAGCAGTTTGTATAACACATGTACAGATGAATAAGGTAAAGATCTGTTAAAGTGTTGTATCCTGTAGTGCATGGTTTGATTCCATCAGACTCCTTTTTTCTTCTGGGATACTGCCAAGTTACTTCAGCAGGCAGTCCTCCTGAGCAGTTCTTGAAAAGGGACAGTGGGCTGTCCCAGGCTGTTAGCAATTTGTCTTTGAATTCCAATACTCTTCATAAAGACATTAATTAGTACTTCACTATGTGCTATTTGAGTGTGATTCCCAGCATGTCTCTTGTAGTTTGATTAGTTTCCAAGTGTATTTTCAATAAGTGTGAGTTTCAAGGGAAGAGTTGCTTACTGTTTCACCTGCTAAGTCTGTTTTCAATGTGAGAGTGTATTGTTTTGTTTAGAAATTGGCTGCCAGGGTTTTGTTCTGTAAATTTTGAAATAATAGTTTTAAATTAATTCCAAATCACTGTGATAATTTTAAAGGTAAAGAAGAAAATAGTATGTATGTGAAAGGTTTGAACAGTGCTTATGGTAGCAGAGAAGGCACAGCCAAGTAATGGGATATTGGTATCACTGGCACAAGCCTGATTCATTACACTTTATAGGGTACCATTTGTCCATTATCTGTTTCTGTTGACTCTGTATGTGTACTCATTGAAGGAGGTCAGGCCTGTACTGAGTGATGTCAGAAGGATAGCAAATTCTGATGACAGCAAAGCCATGGGGGGTTCTAAAATGAGATGTGGGTGTCCAGCAAGCATGTAAGATCCCCCCAAAAATGTTCTATATGCAGTAATATTTATGATTTCTATATGACTTGTAGGTTGTTAAACAAAACACTGCTACAATATTTATGTTGCCTGTAATTGTTTTGCTTTATTCATTGCACTAAATAATTAATTAATTCATCACTAAGCCTGTAATCTGTAATATAGTCTAACCATGCTGCATTTTAGTAATATATTTTTGCATTATCTTCTTTACAGCTTCCAGAAACTACACAGGAATTGACACGTCTCAGGTCATATAGGCTGCATTTCCTGGAGTGATGATCGGAATAGTCTGATCTTCAGCATCCATTATGTTGTAATTGTTACATATCACTGCGATACAGCTTTATGTACAAGATCATATTGTAAAGGATTTTTCCATTTTGCTAAAAACTGTTACTCTTGCAGTTAGTGCAGAGATCTAAAGCTTCAACTTGTTAATGAACTGCTTCCTGCGGCAAGGGGGCAGACTTTAAGTCTTTCCACCTTAATTTGCCTACTATGTGACACTGAGCAAATCACTTAAGCAGAAAGTGATGTGGAGCAACTAGGAATTTAGGTTCATAGGTTCATAGGTTTATACTAGGCTATCTGCCCTAAGGCATTTATAAGCCTAGCCCAAATTATTGTGGCTTACGCCACCCCTTATATGAAAAAATACTGTGCCCATTAGTTTGTTGTGCCTCTGTCCAGCAGTGACACAGAGATGATTCCCGGGGTAAACCTACGATCTCCCATCCACAGGTCTAGATTTCTCTTGAACAGAGTCAGCGAGGTGCTCTGCCTCACATGGACCGGGATTTTATTCCACAGCATAGCCAGTCTCTGAGTGATAAAGCTATCCCTCCAGCACGTCCTATTTATATCCGTGCTAAGCTTTAAGTCGCTTGCTCTAGTGCTTTTGGTGGATTTGGATTTTTGAGGTGGAGCATGTCCATTAATTCCAGGTTGGACATGGCCTTGTATGTCAGGCACATGTCACCTCTGAGCAGACGGTATGCAACTGAATAGAGCTGGAGTTTCTTCAATCTGGCAGCATATGACAGATTTTGGAGTCCTTTATCCTTTTGGTGAGGAACTTTTGGGGTCTCTCCAATTGCTGCAGATGTCGGGTGAGATACATCCCAAATGGGGCATTGTACTCGATCATTGGTCTGATAAGTGAAGAGTACAGGGGAACAATGACCTCACTAGATCTGGATGTGAATCCCTTCATGATCAGGTGGGCAATGTAGAAGGTCTTTCTAACCACTTTAGCAATGTGAGTGTTAAAAGAAAGGCCACTGTCAACCTGGGTCCCCAGGTCCCTGATAACCTCTTCTGTGCTTAGTGGATTGCCACCTATATGGTAGCTTGGGGTTACCTTGTTTTTCCCGAAGGGTATGACTATACATTTTTGGCGTTTAACTTCAGGCCATGGCTCTGGCACCAGCTATCTGTTTCCGTGAGTCCCTTCTGAAGGATATCCGTGTCCGATGCACTTTCCACTATGGCGCCCAGTTTGCAGTCATCTGCAAACTTTGTCAGCCAAAGTCCTCCCATGTTGGCCTGTACTTCTGAGAAGTAGATGCCAAACAATAGGGGCCAAGGACCGAGCCCTGTGGGACACCACTTGTGACCGGCTTGGAGTCTGACACAGCCAGCAACTCTAACCCTGTGGGTTCTGTCCTTAAGCCAGTTTGCAACCCATCTTGTGACATATGGGTTTACATTTAAGCTGGTAAGTTTTTCTACAATACCCGAGTGGGGTATTGTGTCGAAAGCCTTTGCAAGGTCAAGGTAGGCTGTATGGACTGCCTTTCCCTCATCAATGGCCTTGGTGACTGTTTCGAAGAAGTCAACCAAGTTCAAAAGGCATGATCTTCCCTTGACAAAGCCAAACTGGGCCGGGTCCAATGTCTGCAAGTCCCCTATATCTTTGTTTATGAGCTCCATTATGATCCTCTCCATAGCTTTGCAGACTAGACTTGTTAAGCTTATGGGGGTAATTACCAGGGTCCGTAGAGGCACCGCCTTTGTGGAGTGGGGCCACGCGTCCGGTAGGCCACTCCGTGGGCACCTATCCGGTGGTGAGGCTAGGATTGAACAGCTGCCTTATGTGGGTTTAATTCCTCATTTAGCTCGTGTAGCACACAGCCGGGGACACCATCCGGTCCCATTGATGCTGTGTTTTTAGCTTTAGAGAGCAGCTTTCACCTGCGCATTTGAGATGTCCGGGAGGCTACACTCGGCTGGGATAGTTATCTCTCCTTTAGGGGAGAGGGTGAAGTTTGCACTGAACCTGTCTGCCAGTATGTTGGCAATGTCTGTGGGTTCAGTGATTTTTGTATCATTTTGGACTAATTCTGAGCATATCTGGGAGTTTCCACCCAGGTTCCTAACATAGCTGAAAAAGGCCTTATGATTGTCCTTTGAATCCATGGCAATTTTTCTCTCAAAATTGGCCTTAGGGGGTCTATATTATAACATCAAAGTCTTAAAACTTCGAATGTTATAATATCAATCCCTATTCAGCGAACGCTTAAAATAGCTGCAGAACACCAAATATTTTCCTAGGGAAAGTATTCAGTGGGCCATTTCTGCGTCTTCGCTATTTCCTTGACTGTGGTGTGAAGGTGACAGACCGGGTTAAGGTAAGTGTGTGAATGGACCGAGGTAAGGTGAGTGTGTGATAGTTAGGGACCTTAGGGTTAGGGAGCGGGTAAGGTGAGTGTGCGTTAGTTAGGGACCTTAGGGTTAGGGTTGGGTTAAGGTAAGTGGATAGCTAGTAGTCTATGTATGGTTTAGTGTAGGGCTCTGTGAAATGTGTATGTGTGGATTATGTATTTTGGTGTGCTTGTGCTGTGAAGTTTGCACTGAACCTGTCTGCCAGTATGTTGGCAATGTCTGTGGGTTCAGTGATTTTTGTATCATTTTGGACTAATTCTGAGCATATCTGGGAGTTTCCACCCAGGTTCCTAACATAGCTGAAAAAGGCCTTATGATTGTCCTTTGAATCCATGGCAATTTTTCTCTCAAAATTGGCCTTTGGGGGTCTATATTATAACATCAAAGTCTTAAAACTTTGAATGTTATAATATCAACCCCTATTCAGCGAACGCTTAAAATAGCGAAGCTGCAGAACACCAAATATTTTCCTAGGGAAAGTATTCAGTGGGCCATTTCTGCATCTTCGCTATTTCCTTGACTGTGGTGTGAAGGTGACAGACCGGGTTAAGGTAAGTGTGTGAATGGACCGAGGTAAGGTGAGTGTGTGATAGTTAGGGACCTTAGGGTTAGGGAGCGGGTAAGGTGAGTGTGCGTTAGTTAGGGACCTTAGGGTTAGGGTTGGGTTAAGGTAAGTGGATAGCTAGTAGTCTATGTATGGTTTAGTGTAGGGCTCTGTGAAATGTGTATGTGTGGATTATGTATTTTGGTGTGCTTGTGCTGTGTGCATGTAGTCTCTGAACAGCAAATTATTTCCCTTGGAAAAAAATTTGCTGTTCTGAGCATTCGAGTATATCACATTTCGAGATTCCAAGGTCGAGCTTATAGTGTTCGATCTGTTGGAATTTCGATAATGTGATATAGACCCAGAATTTGGACTAGGCTCGTTAATGGTCTCCTAGACTGCATACCTAGTAACTATGACCCTGTTGTAACTGTTTGCCAATGATCCTCTATTACATAGCTAATCTAGTTTAGGAAATGTTATAGCAATATTACCAGAACACTATTTTTATGCAGAATAGGTAATTTATTCTTCAAGGGCAGCAGATTCTGCATTTATAGGTGAAACCTTGAAATTTAAAGTTGTTTGCCAACAGCAATGGCTGTATTAGCATTGGTTCTCTTTGATGTGGAATTGTTCAGATGACTTTTACTTCTGCAGAGATTATGCACATTTGTTTAACATATGTTATTCAGTGGTTAATATTTCTTATATTTAAACTATGCAGCACTTGTCTGGTTCTTATGGCATGATGCTACTACACTTTATACAGTTTAATGTAGTTTACCAAATAAAGTGCATGCAATTTACTTCTTCATAACAATAAGGGGTGCACACCATCACAGATATCTGAGAACAATGTAGCTATAATTGCTGGGTTTGGTGTCTGTAGATAAAAATGACTGCCCCCTTGGAAACTGCCCTGATGAAGTAGCAGATGATAAGACAATCACTACAAAAAACAACATGATACTTCATAAAAATCCACACACACACACACACACACACACACACACACACACACACACACACACACACACACACACACACAAGTTCAGGCCAATAACAAATAGACAAATGCTTGGGGCCAGATTCATTAATGCCTACACTAAGTATATACTATTCTGAGTGAATAGACACCACAAGCATAACTCCCACCTTCCTCCTCTTAATTTTAGTTTTCCTCCTGATTTTTTTTGCAACCTTAAATATCAAGGGTGATTCATAAAGGTAACCACAATGTGCAAACTATGGGCCGGATTCACAAAACCTCCGTGTAAGACTTAATATGTCTTACTCAGAGGCTGCAGTTGAACTGTATGACGTCAGCATGCCATGCATATTCATAGGGCATGCTGAATCATACCCAAGTCTAACACAGTCCATGTAGGAAAGTAGGGGGGCGTGTCCGATTGCCAAGTACAGCAAAGGGACACGCCCCCAGAAGAGTCAGAGTCCTGAAAGTAAACACCCACGAGCGAGTCCGCTGAAATGTCAAGGAACACAACACCACACATCCCCATAGACTAAACCCTACTGAAAATATGTAAAATGTAAAAATAGCAGTTTCCTTTTTTTTTAATTTCCAAAATGTTTGCCTGCATTTGTGCTCATTTGCACGGGTATGCCCTTCGCTCAACCACAGTTAGCAGATATGACATTGAAAAGCATATAAGATCTACATATGCAAATTAAGCAAAGTAGCAATAGCATAGTGGTAGAGACGTCGCCCAAAGAATAGGTAGTCACGGTTCGAGCCCCACAACATCCCCCTCCATTTTTCTTTAAATAAGTATGAAACAATTCCCCGATATATATAAATTTAATTTAAGTAAAATGTAATGAAATGGCCCATGTATTTCTGAACAAAACCTATATTATGTATATATAAAAAGGATCATAATTGCCCGTAGCTTAGCAGCCCTTTAACAAGCTTAATATGAGTACCCGTAGCTGAGCAGCACTTTAACAAGCGTAATATGAGTGCCCATAGCTGAGCAGCGCTTTAACAAGCTTAATATGAGTGCCCGTAGCTGAGCAGCACTTTAACAAGCATAATATGAGTGCCCGTAGCTGCGCAGTGCTTTAACAAGCTTAATATGAGTGCTTATGGCTAAATAACGCATTACCCAGCGTAAGCCATTTGCGCTGAGCTGCGCAGCGCGCCAACCAGCTTACCGTAGGACAACGTTGGGCAAGCTGTAGCAAAGTCACCTTTAGACACAGACACACCTACTAGCCTGTCTAGACAGTAGTAAAATAAAATGCAATGGCAAGGATCGAACCCAGGATGGTGTGCACCATAGTCAAAGTACTGAACCACTAAGCCATGACAGTTGTACTGAGAAATACAGTATTACCATACATATAGGAATGAATGAAAATATAACCATGACAAAGCAGGTTTGCTGTAAGCAGATAAATATCCAAAACGGCCAATCACAGATAAGTGTGGGAAAACCAGCATATATAAGCTCCATAGGTGGGAATACACACCATAACTGATTGTGGTACCCATTTGCAGTCAGGATGGCAGGTCCAGGAGAGGGAAATCGCTTTAGAGCACAAAGGTGGGGCGTTGAGGAGTCAAAATATATGGTTTGGCTCCTAGTCCATAATCATGAAGCGCAACTCATGCAGGGCCAGGTTCAATGGGGAGCGTATAAGGCAGAGGCGTGGAACCATAGGGCACATGATCTCACCAGTGCCACAGGCATTCCGAGGAGTGGTGAACAGGTCTGTCACCACCATGCGGACCTGAAGCGACGAAAGGAGGACCAACTGAACCGATGGATCCAGGAGGCCCGCCAAATGCCCAATGCCCCACTACTAAGTATCCATGTAATTAAGTATGTAAGAAATGCTATCCTAGCCTATAGTATGGATAGGTATGTTACAATATTCCTTCATTTATATTACAGCTGCAGGTGTTCGTTCCGCGAATCGGCAAGCCTATGCTGATAGGCTGTCGAGGATGCGCCACCAGGCAGGTTAGTAATTATTCTGCTGGTATTGTTATAGAATATAAGTGGGACAGCTTGTAAAAGAGTTCAGTGTTGTAACCCAGTAATAAAGGACAAATAAGCCTAGAAGAAAGATTCTGCTAGTATTGTAAGATTAGATAAGTGATGCAGCCTGGAAAAGAGTATTGCAATCCAGTAATAAAGATTAAAAAAGTCTCAAATACACTTCCCACCTGTATTGTAATATCAGATAACTGCTTCAGCCTGAAAATGAGTGTTGTAATCAATCAACAAAGGATAGACAACTGTCGAATACATCCTTGTAAATTTTGCCATATGAAATAAGTGAGTCAACTGGAAAGGATTGTTGTAACCCAGGAATAAATGTTAATAAAGCCTAGAATTAAGTACCATCCTGAAATGTAAATATAAAATAAGTGAGAGAGTGTGAGAAAGAGAGTTTGAAGCTACCAAGAAAGCTGTAATAAATCTGGAATAAAGGTATACTGCATTCACTACATAATGAAATGAATGAGACAGCCACAACCAAAGAGTGAAATGTCTTTAATAAAGTACAGAACCTGGACTGTGTCTGTCCCACAATTTGTATATGTTGCTGTACCCTTGCATTATGGAGATAGTATGGTTGTATGAAATGCTGAACATCCACAGTTGTCTAGACCCAAATAAATCAAATGTAGCAGGATGCTTTACCTGAACACAGCCAGATATGAACATATATGAATAAAAATGGAATGTATATTAATGTAGCAGTAACATCCCCATCACCAACATTCCTAAGGTTACATACAGGAAACTGTACTAATACATGTAGGGGATATATATCTGCATCTACTAGGAATGTACAGTATATGTATAGGTAGTTTAAGCTGTTAATGTAATATTTTTCCACCCTACCCTATTTTCACAAATTATGCCATTCCACACCAAACTGGGTATGTGTATTCACAATTAATTCCCATGGACATTTGTCCTGTTGGTTTATACATATCTGCATGTACGTTGATGCATGTGCCCTGTTCACATATCCAAACCTGATGGCCTGTTGCCACCAATCAACCCTGCATGCTGTTGGAATGTCCACTGTTGTTCTAAATATGCATGTGTTATGCTTGCTGCTCAATGTTCGGAATTCATGTGTGTTTGGTTAATGGGAATACTGATGCATGCTGTTACAACTAATTTTGATTGGTGTTGTTTGTTACTAACCCAAAATATCATAAAATACTGCTAAACATAGGACAACAGGGAAGGCGGGTTCCAGCGGACCCACCTCTTCCACCTCAGCTGGCGAGTGCACCTGGCACCAGTGCCCAGGCCGAGACCTCCTCCTCCGGTGGCCCTGTGCTACCTTCAGGTGGAAGCGCTGCAGGGGATGGGGCTCATCCCCCCTCTGCAAGCGTGGCCGGAGGAGAGCCTCCACTCACCCTCCATACAGTCCAGTCTGTGGTGCGTAGTGAGATCAGGCGTTCTGTGACTGATCCCCTACACCAGCTTGAGGCGAGAGTGGCGCAACTCATGGGTGTGCCTGCCCGTCCTATCCAGCCCCCAGCACAGCCCCGGCCTGGGCTCTGAAGGTGCAGTGGTAACTGCCCATGGGTGGGGATCTCAGTTCTACTGTTGCCATCTGTGGGCTCATGGGCTTGTGATATCCAAACATCCATCCCCATCAATTGTGTTTACCCCCCACATGTGTCATACTCCACCCCTGTATGCGTCTTGTTTGTCTTGTCTGTTAACCTCCCCAACCTACCTCCCCAAATATACCTACTTCCTGTACCTCACATTCCACTCTCACCTGAAAAAAAAATAAAAAAGGGCACTCTGTTCCCACAAAAAAATTACGCCCCATACATAGCTGCCCATTTCGCATACATGTCTGCTGGACATGTAAACTGATAATTACAATTGGCTGTACAACATATTTTGTTGTCCTCACCCCTCTCTCAGGGGTGGAAGGTGTCAAATGTCACTCTAAATTTCTAACATATGCACAGCTGTTGCTGGTAAAGAATTGGGCAGCCACGGGCCTTCCCTCCATCCTTCCTGCACATCCTGAGCTTGTTTTCCTACTGTCCTACCCTCTTTGTGCCCCCTTTTTCACAACTTTCCTATTTCCCCATTTTCTTTTCTTTAAAAGAAAATAGCGCGGGTGTTAGCGGGAGTAAGCACTTTTAAGCAGTAGTCAGCGGATGTGCGCTTGTGTGCGCTTAGCTAAGCGTAGATAAGCGTAGCTAAGCATCGCGCAAACCCGCACAAACCCACTTACAACTGCTTAAAAGTGCCTTGGTCACTCTGTATGACAAGGCCTGTAGTCTGCTCATCAGCAAAATAAAATACCCCTGTCAGTCTCGAACCGCGGACCTTGGAAACACTAGACTGCATGAAATACCACTGAGCCACAGCAGATATACAAGAA